>NC_133332.1:244361807-244661807 GCF_042186555.1 Aquarana catesbeiana | reverse complement strand
ACTCAGATATGTAACGATTTTTATATATATATATATATATATATATATATATATATATATATATATATATATATATATATATATATATATATATATATATATATAAAAATACATGCACACACACACATGTATATTGTATATATTGTATACATGTGTATGCCCGCCCAAGCGTATGACTTTCTTTACTTGCTACACTGCTATGGGTTCTAGCCCGAGATCTTTTGTAGACCTAGAAATGCCCCTGGTGGGGGCCCTACATGGTTTTTTGCACCGGGGCCCTGAATATTCTAGTCACGCTTCTGTCAGGAGCTTTCCGGTCTGTCTGAGTTTGAGGAAATCAAATGGGTACATACACACCAAATGGTTCAAGATGGACTCCTTGCAGACAGTAATGGGGATAGTTCATCAGGAAGACCAGTTAGTGTCAATCAACCTGGTTCGTGTACCGATCAGTGCGGAACACCAGAAACACCCGAGTTTTGCGATGGCCGCGTGCCACTTCCAGTTCAGGTGTCTGCCATTTTTAGAATTGGCACAGCACCGAGAATCTTTTCAAAGATCTTGTTTGCAGGTGGTGGTGGTAATTTGTTTTTGGGAAAAGGCTCTACCACTACTTGGATGACGTTTTGATTGTCACACGTTCAAGCCGGGAGCTGGCAAAGCATCACAACTTTGTCCTAGAAGTCCTTTTCCAAGTTTGGTCGGCTAGTGAAGAAACAGCTAATCCCTTTTCAATTGATGAAAGATCTTAGTAGTATTTTGATACCCGAATAAGTCAAGTGGTTTTTCAAAACTGCAAAATTTCCAAAATGAACATTTATGTAATGCCCTGTACACACGATAGGATTTTCCGACAACAGGCTCAAACTTGTCTTGCATACACATGATCACACAAATCCAACACTCAAGAACGCGGTGACGTACAACACGTACGATGAGCCAAGAAAAATGAAGTTCAATAGCCAGTGCGGCTCTTCTGCTTGATTCCGAGCATGCATGGAACTTTGTGCAGCGGAATTGTGTACACACAATTGGAATTTACGGCAACGGATTTTGTTGTCGGAAAATTTGAGATCCAGATCTCAAATTTTGTGTGTCGGAAATTCCGATGGAAAATGTCCGATGGAGCATGCACACGGTCAAAATTTCCAACAACAAGCTTCCATCGAACATTTTCCATTGGAAAATTCTATCGTGTGTACGGGGCATTAGAGTCATGGAGATAGCATTTATAGGGGGGAAATTGCATTGTCCCCATTGGCATCTTTTACAGCAGCCATTCCAGCGGTGCCTTGGGCTAGGTGGCACATGGGGGCGTTTCAGGTTGCCTTCGTCAATGTGATGGGTTGTCTATGGATCAGAAGGTCTTTGTGTCTGCATTAATTCATGAATTTAGCAAGAACTGGAATTTTGGACATCACCAGTGTGCTTCTTTTGGGGCATGCCTCTCAGCTCAGGAGATGGGATCATTCTGACGTTGGATACCAGCCTCTCTCCAGTCTAAGGAGACAGGTGCAAGGACATTGGTGCCTGGTGGAATACAGACACTCTGCCTTAATTGGACTCAATGGGGGTGATTTACGAAAGCCGTGCGCCATCAGTAGAGGTGCATGGCAAGGCGCACCGTACATTTCCATATTTACGTAATGGTGCGCCAGTAACAGAGCGTGAATCCCTCATTTACTATAGTGATCTTGGCGCAAGAGAGAATGCAATCTGTTTGCCGCTATGGACATGGCGCACGGCATCTCCAAATCAATATTGACAGAAGATAGAGGTGCCAATATTATGGGGTGATGTGAGGAAGTTTAGTAACAACTGCCCAAGTAACAAATATCCCCAAAATAGAATGAGAAAGTAACTTTTTCAGAGAAAGCCTGCTGTGCCTGTAAGTATGTTTAGAACTGCATGAAATCAATGCAAGAAGTGCGCATGCGCAATCGGCTCATGCACTCGTTCAAATGCGTTTGTTCACGGGGCAGCCAAAATCTTAGTAAATGTTAAGCAAGGTACATGCAATTGTGTGGGTTGAACGGGCGCACCTCTAAACTTGACAAATTTTATTTTACGCTGGTTCACCTTTTAAGTATTTTTTTAAGGAGATTTGCACACAAGTCATGTTAGCATGTTACACTGCCAACATGTGACATGCACCTTGTTAAAATTATGTAAAAAGACTCTCGCTCCTCTAGCTCCTCCTAAAAGGGCATTTAACCTTCCCCCTCTAATGCATATGATTTCCTTGGGCTAACTTTTGCTTTTAAAGGGGAACTCCACACTACATTCTCCAATGCTCTTGTCTCCCCTCTCTAATCCTTTGGATTTCCTTGGGTTAACTTTTGCTTTTAAAGGGGAACTCCACACTCCACTCCATTCTCAAAAGGCTGTGAGCTGCCTTCACCAATCCAAACTACATCCTTTTTCAGAGCATACAACAGGGCCAGCTAGGAAAGGTGCAAGAAGAGCGATCGCCCAACCCCCTCCTGAAACATACAAGGCCATATGCACTCAACATAGCTGGCTGCCTTTGGGGCATGTTGGGCTCGGCCCAATACCAACCACAAAGCACCTTGTACCCACTAGTTTAAAGAGGCTTTCCACATTCCGTAAAGCCCCCTGTCTGCAGCCCCACACAACCCCAGCCTAGGGTTGTGTGGAAGAGGCCCTTGTCCCACTGAATATGGGAACAAGGTGGTTGACTTTCAGGGTGCCAGAGCCCCTCCTGCCCCCCCTTTCCACCCCCTTTAATGGGCTGGCTTGCTGTGTGTTTGGCTAGGGGTTTGTTAGTGTGTGGGAGGGGCACAATATTTTTTTCATTTGGGGTGGTATTTTTCACGTGGGGGTTCCCATTTTAAGCCTTAACAGAACCAAATGGCCTTGTATGTATTGGGGGTAGGCTATTTTTTGTTTTGTGTTAAAATCTTGCAGCTGCAATATAGATTTGTAAGTTTTCTCTAAAGCTGTGTGTGTGTCTGTGTGTGTGTGTTGGCATGGCAAAACAAAAAAAGGTGTGATTTGTCATAATACCTGGCCAAAATACCAAGCCATTGACTCTGATTTAAAACACCTGTGCAAGATGAAGAAAAACCTGCAAACATGGCCTGTTGGGGGTATTTGAGGACAGGGTTGAGAAGCACTGATTTAGAGAACTGGGCTAAAATCTAGCTCAAGACAATCCTATTCTAATTGTGGGCATTTGAAGGAAACCAAGTGAGTGTTAGAACCCCTGCTTGTCTTTTTTAGGTTGGGCTTTGTGTCCCTTTTCTGAAAATTCGCTTCACTTCCTGTCACAGCCAAACAGGAAGTGAGGGTAAAACCCTACCAATGTCTTTCCATGGGGACACACTAACTAACTAGTGTCCCCATTAGACAATTGCACTCTAGCACTTTGTTGTGTACACCCTAAATTGTTAGGTATTTTGGAGTTTATTAAAGGCAAATCCACTCTGCAATACAAGTGTACTTGCTGTAAATCTGAGGGGAAGCACTGGTAATTTTATCATTCAATCATGTAGAAGCAGAGATGCTGTTTTTTTATTCTCCTTGCATGTCCCCCTCGGATCTCCAGCAACTGCACTTCCAAGTGAACTTGTAGTGCAAAGTGGATTTGCCTTTAGTAAATAAACCCCAAAGCTATGTGACAGGAAGTGAATAAATTTGAAGGAGAAAGAGGCAAAATTTAGGAGGTGTCTTCTCCCTATCAGGGGTGCAGACATCCCCAAAAACTGACAAGACGTCTAATCCCTCTGCACTCTATCCCCAAGCAAAAATAAGAAAGAATTTAATTTAGTTTAACTTTGCAAAGACACATTCCTAAGTTCAACTGTGATGCATGTCAATGGCCCATTTAGACCTTGTTTACTAGAAAACACCAGTTGCCTTTCACTAGAAACATTTGTTAGTCCGGTCCTGGAAATCTGCATCTGCTTTACTATGCATTTCCCTAAAAATTGGGTTCCTGCAGCCAGATGCACAACCGCTGTGTATGTGAGATGCGCAACTGCTGTGTGCGCAGAGGTATGTACTCGTGGCACATACCCGGTACCCGGAAGCGGTGGCCAGCACACAGGAATGACGCCCTACAGGAAGTTGATTGTACTACTAATTTCTTCCCATCACTATGCCCTGCTCACTGTTCTCTGAGGAAGAGATGATCCTAATTTGCAAATTAAGATTTTTTTTTTTTTTTTACATGGGGTGGTGTTTGTGTAGGTGGAAACCGGAGGATCAGGAGGAAACCGGAGGACCTGTAGGAAACCCATGCAGGCACAGGGAGAACATGCAAACACCAGGCAGATGGTGTTGCTGGCAGGATTCAAACCAGTGACCCTTTTTGCTGCTAGGTGAAAGTGCTAACCGCTACACCACTGTGCTGCCCAAATATATAGCTATAGATGTAGGTTCTTCTGTCCACCAGCAAAGAGAAGTTGGGTAGATGCCACACTCCCAATTCTGGAGGCATAATAATGGTCTAGCTCTAGCATGTCTTGAAAAAAGGTGGTTTCTCTTGTGCCTTGTATAATGTCCAAGAAATATCATTTGGAACATACAAGTGGGTCATGGCACATCTACATTCCAAATTTTGCACTTAAGATGGTCATGCACTATGCAATCCGATTGGTCAATCTCTGTCTAACTCGATATTTAGGCAAAATAGGTAATAGGAAGACGCACTTGAACAATTAATTCAATTTATAGGAAATCAATCAGGCTCTTGCACTAAATCTAATTTATTTAAGATCTAACTGATTGCAGTGTATGGTCACATTTAAAGATCAAGATCTGAAAATATACCTTTATTGGGTTTAGAAACACTTCTCTGTTCTTTGTAATGTAGTGAAAGATTTGGGTAAAAAAAAAAAAAAATTCAAAGATATATTAGAAGTAATAGGAATGAGATTAGCATCAAAAGGGTTAATTAACTGAGAACACCTACTAATTGCCTAACAAGACACACCCAATGAGATGAAATGAACCTATTGGATTGGGCGTGCTCTATTATCAATGAGAAAACCAAAATTACCCTAGCGACAGTTGCAGTTTACATACGCAGGCATTTATTATCGTCATTTGCGCTTCAAAATGCGCTGGTTCGCACGTTCGGTTAATGACTTTTCTAGCGCACCAATTAATGTATGAACTGGCGTAGCGCGTTCTTCTTAGTAAATCAGCCCCACTGTCTTGAATGGAAGTCAGTTTTTCCAGCATTGTAAGCCTTTCAGGACCTTCTCCAAGGGCACCTGAGTGAAGTTGATTGACAACAAGCCAGCAGTAGCCTACAATGCCTGCTAAGGGGGCAACAAGAGTCTTTTCCTGTTACATCTCGCAACAGAAACCTTTCGTTGGGCAACTTACAGGCAGTTAACAGCGGTCTACTTGCAGAAAGTAGAAGAAAAGAAAGAAAAAACAATCCACTAATGGTTCAGTTAGGCAGATTATTTCCAACAATGAGTACCTCAAACAGGAATTGGCTCTATATTGTATATAGATGTAATACCCTGATGTTTAGTCAGGGTTGCTAGTAAATTTACCTGCCAGGTATATTTGCCTTGGCCAATTGATAGGAGATCAATTGATTCCACCTTAATTCTGGAATTGCTGCACTTCTCTCTTCTGTCACTAGATGGCTGGGTATCTAGTCCTTGCAAGGGCATTGCAAGGACAAATTGGGAATAGATGGGGTATCTCAGCCAATGGACAGGGATTTTCTTGGGTCCCTTGGCCTGATGGGAGAGCCTATTTAATTGGGTGAGGTCAGGTGATCGGGGTTTTGTGCCACCTGGACGGCTGTCTGGGTCGGTGGACATGTGTTGTGCTGCCCTGAGTTGCTAGGCCAGAGCCTGAGGCCTATCCAGGGGACATCTGGCTGCTAGGCTGTCTGAGGGCCTATCCATAAGCAAGAGAGCAGAGTAGGGTTGGGACTGCGGCTTGCAGTCCAACCAGAAGGGACAGTTCTGCCAGCCGGAGAACCTGTCATTGTCAGAGGTAGAATGGAAGCTGTCGCCACTAAGGGACCATCCACTTTATTACCAGGGACCACAGTGAGTAGCTGAAGCAAGTACCAGAGCAGTATTCTCACCAACCGGGGACGGTGAACAATTGGGAAACTTCACCAGGTGTCAAGCCAGGGACCAAGCCAGCGGAGGTGACGCTTGCAGAGCAGCCTTGTGTGCCAGGCCAGGGACCAAGCAGGCCAGTGGGGTGACGCTTGAGGAGTGTCAGAAACCATGAATCAGACCAAGACAGAAGTACAGTTAAATCACACTTGTTTAATAATAAAAGTAAATAAAACAAATGTAGTCAAAACATAGCTAAAGTTCGGTAACCGGAACGGATAGTCAGACAAGCTCGAAAGTCAGGAAGCCAGGGATCAGCATGGTGGAACAGCAAGATCCAGTGGCAGTGGATCAGCGAGTCTAGTGAGAGAGACTGGGAGCTCAGTTGAGTGAAGATCTACAAGAGGAGATTGTAGAGGAAGTGAAAGAGTTCATATTAACCTTTGTTAGGAACTGTTCAAGATTGTTGCCATAGGAGACAGCGTGTCTACACATGCAGATGTGGTGCCTGGCTGGGTGCCTTTCCCTGCATGGCTGTCCAACTATAGAAGTGTCGGGGTATGTCATTTAACATTGCAACTACTTAAGGGTGTCCTGGCCCTAAACCCTCTCTCCCACAGTTCTGTTTAAGAGACAATAAATCTCTTTGCATTCAAGTTAATTTGCTGCATTTGTAAATTCCAAAAGCCAATAGAAAGGAATAGTAGTGGTAAAAAAGCACTTGTGGGTTTAACCAATCATTTTTTCGTGCAATTCTCCTTTAAGGGGGGCATGGCAGGGGGTGTGTCTTATGCCTACATACTTTTGCTAATAGGTGTCTCTCATTCCCATATCAGAAAGTTTGGAGGTATGTGTACATGACACACAGGAGTGAATGGGTCAGAATAGTGACTCCTGATCTTCTCTACCTCTTCTTACAAAGGATTGTGTAGGAAATTCCAATCAGAGACAGAGAGTGTGAAAGGAAAAATATATTTTCTTTTATTTTTTTTAGTTTGATAAAATTTAAATATTGCATATGAATATTTAGCAAGCCTATATACAGACAGCAGGTGGTGCTCTAGTATCGATTTCACATGTTTAGCTGTGTATGCTTAAAGTGGAGTTCCACCCAAAGGTGGAACTTCCGCTTTAAGCACTCCTCGCCCCCTTACATGCCACATTTGGCATGTCATTTTTTTGGGGGGGAGTGGGTAACTCCTGTCCCACTTCTTTTTTCCTCTTCTCGGCCTCCTAGGCGACTCTCACCCTAGGTGGCCCCTCCCTGCCAGCAATCTTTCTGAGACACGTCACAGGTCCCAGAAAATTGACTGGCAATAGCAGAGCACAGCGGGACTCGCACATGCGCAGTGCGCGCCTGGCCTTGAAGCCGTAAGCTGTCACGGCTGGGTGCCCACAGTTGCTATGGCGGCGGAGAGGAGCTGGAGAGGAGCAAGGCTCCGGGAGCCCTCATCGCTGGACCATGGGACAGGTAAGTGTCTGTTTATTAAATGTCAGCAGCTACACTTTTTGTAGCTGCTGTCTTTTAATAAACTAACGGGTGGAACTCCGCTTTAAAGTGGTTGTGAACCTAGTTACACCACTGTTACCTACAGGTAAGCCTATAAATAAGGCTCAGCTGTAGGTACTGTAAATATTTCCTAAACCTGCACGGTTTAGGAGATATTTACCATATAACTCTTGCGTGGACGGCATCGGCGCATGAGCACTAAAGAAAGGGGCCTGGTTGTGCTCTGGAACTGTCAGCTGTATTTCTTATGTTCCATAAAACCTTTTCTATTTGAGGAAAAAAAAAAAAAAAGAAAGGAGCCACTCGTGCTGTTTCTTCAGCAGCCGTGCTGTGACTGGCGGCTCCCGCGCCCATGCGTGGGAGTGACGTCATCGCGGCTCCGGCTAAAAACAGCGCTGGAGCCCACGAACACGGAAATAACTCCGGGAGACATGTCGCCGGTCACAGTGGTGTGCGGGGCTGCTGCAACTTTGATCTAAGGTAAGTATTTCATAATGAGCTAGTATGCAATGCATACTAGCTCATTATGCCTTTGTCTTACAGGGTTTGTTTGTTTTGGGGGCTTTTTTTTTAGGGTTTACAACCACTTTAAACGTTTTGCTGACAGAAGCTGCAATAGTTCAAGCTAAAATGTACACACTGATAACTGAATCATTGCAGTGACCCATTCCCCAACTGACAGCTCAGTTGGAAGATTATGCTGCCTCTTTGGTGAATTATTAGTACTTTGGGAATCATTGTAAAACAAAGATTGCATAATTATAGTAAAAAAATAAAATAAAATACAGATATAAAACATTTTAAAAAACATAAAGCAAAAGATTGATAAATGTAAAATTGACCAAAAACCACTATAGTTCCTCTGTATCCTAAAATGATCTCTCAAATACCTCCCACTGGTTGCCAACAGTAAAGAGCAAATTATCCTGTAGGGGGGTTATATATTTTTTCAAGCTTTGATACGCACCAACCACAGGGAAGCTCAATATTACCAATGGAGCATGTACAGTGGGGACAGAAAGTATTCACTCTTTGTTATATTGCAGCCATTTGCTAAAATCATTTTCAAGTTCATTTTTTTCCTCAATGTACACACAGCACCCCATATTGAAAGAAAAACACAGAATTGTTGACATTTTTGCAGATTTATTATAAAAGAAAAACTGAAATATCACATGGTCCTAAGTATTTAGACCCTTTGCTGTGACACTCATATATTTAACTCAGGTGCTGTCCATTTCTTCTGATCATCCTTGAGATGGTTCTACACCTTCATTTGAGTCCAGCTGTGTTTGATTATACTGATTGGACTTGATTAGGAAAGCCACACGCCTGTCTATATAAGACCTTACAGCTCACAGTGCATGTCAGAGCAAATGAGAATCATGAGGTCAAAGGAACTGCCTGAAGAGCTCAGAGACAGAACTGTGGCAAGGCACAGATCTGGCCAAGGTTACAAAAAAATTTCTGCTGCACTTAAGGTTCCTAAGAGCACAGTGGCCTCCATAATCCTTAAATGGAAGATGTTTTTTGACGACCAGAACCCTTCCAAGAGCTGGCCGTCCGGCCAAACTGAGCTATCGGGGGAGAAGAGCCTTGGTGAGAGAGGTAAAGAAGAACCCAAAGATCAAAGTGGCTGAGCTCCAGAGATGCAGTCGGGAGATGGGAGAAAGTTGTAGAAAGTCAACTATCACTGCAGCCCTCCACCAGTCGGGGCTTTATGGCAGAGTGGCCTGATGGATGCCTCTCCTCAGTGCAAGACACATGAAAGCCTGCATGGAGTTTGCTAAAAAACACCTGAAGGACTCCAAGATGGTGAGAAATAAGATTCTCTGGTCTGATGAGACCAAGATAGAACTTTTTGGCCTTAATTCTAAGCAGTATGTGTGGAGAAAATCAGGCACTGCTCATCACCTGTCCAATACAGTCCCAACAGTGAAGCATGGTGGTGGCAGCATCATGCTGTGGGGGTGTTTTTCAGCTGCAGGTACAGGATGACTGATTGCAATCGAGGGAAAGATGAATGCGGCCAAGTACAGGCATATCCTGGATGAAAACCTTCTCCAGAGTGCTCAGGACCTCAGACTGGGCCGAAGGTTTACCTTCCAACAAGACAATGACCCTAAGCACACAGCTAAAATGATGGAGTGGCTTCACAACAACTCCGTGACTGTTCTTGAATGGCCCAGCCAGAGCCCTGACTTAAACCCAATTGAGCATCTCTGGAGAGACCTAAAAATGGCTGTCCACCAACGTTTACCATCCAACCTGACAGAACTGGAGAGGATCTGCAAGGAGGAATGGCAGAGGATCCCCAAATCCAGGTGTGAAAAACTTGTTGCATCTTTCCCAAAAAGACTCATGGCTGTATTAGATCAAAAGGGTGCTTCTACTAAATACTGAGCAAAGGGTCTGAATACTTAGGACCATGTGATATTTCAGTTTTTCTTTTTTAAGAAATCTGCAAAAATGTCAACAATTTTGTGTTTTTCTGTCAATATGGGGAGCTGTGTGTGCGTTAATGAGGAAAAAAAAAAAAAGAAAAATGATTTTAGCAAATGGCTGCAATATAACAAAGAGTGAAAAATTTAAGGGGGTCTGAATACTTTTCGTCCCCATTGTACCTCATTTTGGCAGACACTGGCCTTTTACGATAGCATTGCTTAGTCTTCTGTTTCTGGTAGAACATAATACCATTTCTACACAAGCTCATGAGAATTGCTCTAAACTGGTAATATGTAATTATTCTGCTTGTGTTATGTCAGGTCTGTCTTTAAATATCCTAGTGGGTATTACAACTGGCAGACAAACACCATCTCACACAAGCTGATGTAAAGACTAATTTATTACAAAACACAACACAGCTCAACTGCTGTTTCCCAGCCATTTTAAAAAGAAACTATGGAATTATGGAGGCTGCAATTGCTGACCTCATCTTCTAAAAAATACAAGTTCTCTGGCTGTCATACTACTCCAGTGGCTTCAGTATGTTCAGTAGAGCTGACCCCCAAAAAATCCATATGCAGAAGACCAGCTGTGACTTCACTCTGACCTTGCTGATCAGCATGTGTGCTCTAGGGCAGTGTCTCAAAGGGTTAAGAAAGTCAACATGCATTTTTTTTAAAGGGAACTCAGCAATGGCAGCCTACATGATTCTCTCAATTTTAATGACGTAAACCTGTATTGACAGCTACCGGAGGGAAGGAATGGCAGGGCTTTGCACTTTGACATCATTACATTTGTGATTGTCACAGTCATGGAGGTTAGTGATGCAATGCCTCCTACATGATCGAGCCAGTTTCCTCAGGGCTGGGATAGCACTTACTCTTGTGTGTTACTGTTATTTTATTATGTCTTCATAAATGGTTTTATGTTATGTTGGTTTCCTCTTCTTTGGGTTTTTCCTCCTCTATCTGAGATGAGCATTGGGCAGCAATGATTTAAGCATATAAAGTAAACGTGATATGAGCAATAGACCTGCTTTATGAAAAGAGATCATTACCTACTGTTGAGTTTGTTTAACTATTTTGGGGAGAAGGAAGGTTAATTAAGATTGAAGCATCGACTGGGAACTGTGTTTGAAGCAAAACACTTGGAGCATACTCAAGAGTTTATTTTTGGGAAATGGTCACATTGAATGAACTGTGCATTAATCACACTTTATATTATGAATTCTATTTATTGATTAATTGCAGTTTATAATACAGATTGAATTCAGGTATACAGTATATGGAATTTATGCACTCTTTATAGAACCTTTATTTTTATTTATTTGTATTATATACATTATTCATTGATTTATTTACGGTGTTGTCACATAGGGGGTAAGTGTTGTATATATTCTATTCTATGTTTAATATAAAAGTACCTGAAATAGAGTTGGGGAGACACTGTTTTCTGAGGATGTAATTTTGTAGATTCGGCAACAGTACTCTAATGCCCTGTATACACGATCGGAATTTCCATCAGAAAAAACTTTTTCCCGACGGAATTCCGCTCAAGCTTGCCTTGCATACACACGGTCACACAAAAGTTGTATGAACTTTCAACCGTCAAGAAAGCGGTGACGTACAACACTACGACGAGCCGAGAAAATTCAGTTCAATGCTTCCGAGCATGCATTGAATTGTTTCCGAGCATGCGTAGTTTTTTGCGCGTCAAAATTGCATACAGACGAACGGAATTTCCGATAGAAACTTTTTCTGTTGGGAAAATAGAGAACCTGCTCTCAATCTTTTTGCTGGCTGAAATTCCGCCAGCAAAAGTATGATGGAGCATACACACGGTCGTAATTTCTGACCAAAAGCTCACATCCAACTTTTGCTGGCGGAATTTCTGATCGTGTGTACGGGGCATTACATATGTAAGCAGCTTGGCCAGATCCTTTGTAGAAAGATGCAGATATCATTTTAGATCTTTTTTCTTTTTTTTCACACTTTAAACCATCACATGCAGCTATGGGGATACAGTACATATCATTTCCACAAATGTCTAATGCCCTGTACACACGGTCGGATTTTCTGATGGAAAATGTGTGATAGGACCTTGTTGTCGGGAATTCCGACCGTGTGTGGGCTCCATCACACATTTTCCATCGGAATTTCCGACACACAAAGTTTGAGAGCTTGCTATAAAATTTTCCGACAACAGAATCTGTTGTCGGAAATTCCGATCGTGTGTACACAAATCCAACGCACAAAGTGCCACGCATGCTCAGAATAAATTAAGGAGACGAAAGCTATTGGCTACTGCCCCGTTTATAGTCGCAACGTATGTGTTTTACGTCACCGCGTTCAGAACGATCAGATTTTCCGACAACTTTGTGTGACCTTGTGTATGCAAGACAAGTTTGAACCAACATGCATCGGAAAAAATCCTAGGATTTTGTTGTCGGAATGTCCGATCAATGTCCGACCGTGTGTACAGGGCATTAGAGTTTCCAGCTGTCACTTATTCTGTTAGTGATCCAATCAGAAGTGTTTGCTAACTATGATGCAGCTTTTTTTTTTACATGACAGCATAAATTTATTTTATCTCATGACAGTTTTCACATTAAAAAGTGGCAAAAGGTGGTTAAGCGACAACCACTTTGTATGGAAGGATGGATTCAATTAAGTATTAGGAAACTATTGCGGGATTATGCACATGTGCATACTTCTGCCCATGGCTCTGTGCATAGGGTAACTGCCAGGTGTGCATTAGTGAGTAGGTGTAGTCTATTTTCTCCATTGCAGGTGTCGTTCAACCTAAGCGGCATTTCAGTCAGAGGGGATGTCAAGAGTAGCATGGTTCCTCTTTGGTTTCCTGGGTCACTGCAGAAGTTATCTGATTGGATGCTGCCAGCCCATGTGAGTCTGGCAGTCATCTTGGTCTTGGGTCAGGCAAAGCTGATTTAAGGCCCTGGCTACCCGGCTTGGTGTGCATTCTGCATGTGGGTAGTGTAGGGACAGGTCTTCTGTCTGACAGGGAAGGAAATAGCTGTAGAGGTTCATGATGAGCAGGGAAAGAGCAAGGACGCGCTATTCTTACTGGAAGCCTTCACGTTTGGGCGCAGAGCAGCCAAGCCACATTCTTGCCATCCAGACTGATGCTGTTGGAGCATCTGAGACCTGCTTCTACCCTGTTCTCTGCAACATTCGGTGAGTGCACCTGGCCGTGTTGTCTCCCCCCCGGGTAGTTGTGTTGTTTGGACTTTAAATACAATACAGTTCTGTCATTACATCTGGTCTCTGAGTGTTTACTGCTGCCACACCACACTGCACCTGCCCACAAGCATGCACATGCACAAAAATGACTGTGCACATTCGGCACTGGTATTGGTGCTCACTGCCTAGAAACCTATATAAACTGGAGCACTGCAGAAATAAGTTGTTGAATAGTCTTCAGCTTATTCCGGATTGCCTGTGACTTGACCTTCTGATTCTGCTTTTCCATCAGTGACGGCTCATCTATTAGGGGCGCAGCCCCCCTAATCCATGCACCCGGCCCCTAATCTACATGCAGATTATAAGAGTTTTTTTTTAAGTACATGATTAGAGCCTGAGGCTCTAATTGGCTTCAAAAAAGGGAGGGGCTTGTGGCGCAGAGCACTGCGCCCTGAGCCCACCCAGTTGTGTGTTATATTATATAAATATAAATAATATTCCCTAATGTCTTCCTGCTTCTCCTCCCGGCTAATCAGGAAGCAGGTACTGAGACCCCGATTGGCCAGGGAATCTTAGGACTCCCGGACAATCGGGTCTCAGGACCCACTTCCTGTTCACTCAGGAGGAGAAGCAACACCTGTTCGGTTGGGAGGAGAAGCAACAGCCCAGCTCTTCCCCCAACAGGCTGGAGAGAGGAGCAGCCTCCTAAGGTCAGGCCACCAATCTCCGCCCGTCTCCCGTGTGGGGGGGGGGGGCACTGATCACCACTGTCTGTCTCCCCCGGGGGGGTGGAGGGGCACTGATCGCCGCCTGTCTCCTGTGTGGGAAGGGCATTGATTGCCGCCGGTCGTCTCCTGTGGGGGGGGGGTGGGAGGTTTGTTTGCTGCCCCCCCCCCCAAGATATGGAGCACCAGCCACCACTGCTTTCCATGTATAACACAGCTTGCCCCTGACCTGCCTATGGACCTTTGCCTCTTCTTTGTGACCTTGGCCTGTCACAACGAAGAGGCAAAGGTCCCTGCTTACTGCCTTGTACTATGCTTGCCAGGCTATTACTGACTTAAGCTTGTTTCCTGGACTCTGCTTTCCTTTCCTGGTCTGGCACTATGCTCCTCAGTTGTTTCTGAGCTTGGTTTGTGCCCCGACTCTGTCATGTTCATCATTGGTGAGAGCTTCAATCTAGTTCCTGTCATCTGCTCTGGTAATTTGGTGTTCCTGTCCTTGGTTCCTGCTCTGTGGTCCTCAGTCCTCCACACATCTGGCAGAGACACAGATCTGGTACTTCCTTCAGCTCCGGCACTTGTGTCCTCACATTTTCTGTCACCACTTTTTAGGCGTATTGATCAGGAGGTGCTAGAGGAGCCCTCTTATCTACTCTAGTCTCCATTAGGTATGAGATACTCTTATTTGCCCACAAAAGTCCCAGGGGGTAACGAATTATGTGTTGAGCAGTCTGAGGAAGAAAAGATTTGGTGCAGAGCCAGGACATTCAGATTCTCAGGAAATTATCATGAGTCAGAAAGGATGGTGGAAAGTTGAATGAAATCCTGTTCATTCTATGTTTGAATGTTTTGAAAGGTCTGTTTTTTTTTTTTAATAGTCTGTTTTTTCCAGGAATGTGCAATGATTTGCTTAGCCACTAAAACAAAATCTGTTATTTTTTATTGAACTTTAGCCAACTGATTATGGTTTCAGTTATTACTCTTATGAATAAACTGCTTATTGTTAACATAGTGTTAAAGGTTCTATCCACACAACATATTTTAGTTTTTGTAGATGCTACAGAGTTAAACCACCAACAGTATTTTATGCCACTTGGTGACTCTATTGGTGAGATTTCTGAGCGGAGGTCCTGGGTCTACACATTGGCTGCAGTCATTATAAGGGTTTCCTTTTTCCCTACCAGAGATTCACTTTTTTTATGATGGAAGATGCAGTATTAGGAGCTGGAACACCCAGCTGGGCAGGAATTTATTAGGGAACAGCTCACAATAAGAGAATCTGAAATGTATAAGAAGCCAGAAACTGGCCCACCAGGCTCCTCCTATAACTTAACAATGAGTAAAAAAACACTGCGCTCTATAAAGGACAAAAGTGAATAAGCAGCAGCATACGTTGTGACAAACAACTAAGGATAAAAATTAAAAAATTGCAGCACTAGACGATAATATAACTAAGGGAAATGAAACATACATAAGTCCATGTATAGGATATTGATTGAACAATGTGGTAAAAAAATGAAGGAATAGTGAGTGAATCAAGTGTTAACTCATGTCCATACATTGGAAGCAGGACGGAGATGGATGGTTGGAGACCCAAAGGGACTGGTGAGTGTAGTGTAGATCCGTGGGGCTGAGCTGGCATCAATGATATTAAACATCCAATAAATAAAAGAGATGGGTACTCTTACCGGAAGAGGAGGACTCCCCTGTCAGCGACATGGAGTCAATCAGGCAATGAGCCCCATCAGGCTAGGAAAGGAAATCCAGAGTGTTGAAACAGGCAAGATAAACTTCCGGCAACAGGAACAAGGAACACACGATAGGTGCCAAGGATGAAGGTTTCAAAGTGTAGAATGGCAAAGCAGCACTGGTCATCCAAAAGGAAGATACTCTTGTCCGGAGGTTATGTAAGAGAAAAAAATCACTGCTTCCGCATAGTGCAGGTAAAAACAGGGGGATTTTTATTGCTAAAAAGCCACCAACAATAAAATAGTGATCACAAAATTAATAACAAAGGCAGCATGGAGTAAGGGTACCGCCCAACGCGTTTCGACCCAATGGTCTTCAACTGGGACATGGACAACCCACTCCACACTGCTCATATTTATAAATAATGGTAAATTGCACAATTAATGAGGAGGACAGTCAAATCACATCTCATTGGATAAGAGGTAACCTACAACACCGGAAGTGTATAGCCAAATCAGGGATAGCCTATCAAATGACATGGTAGAAAGACAGGCAAGTGTATTATCCAATAAATGGGTAACCAGAAGAGAACTACTCCCTGGGATCCTCTGCCCGCATGTCAAAGGACATGACGTAGCGGTGGAAAGCCCGCCAAAGAGAGTGTCTCTTGTCAGGTGATCGGAGCGGAGGCGGCGTCACGTGGCCATGCATCAGAGCCGAAGGTGGGCTGACGTCAGCAATGTAAACAAAAGTAGCCATGTGGAGCCGTGCGGCTAGCCGCATCCACGTCATAGTCACCTGATCCTGAGGGGTGGATTCTCTGGGCGGCTGCAGAGGAACATTGCAATACATTGCGCGTCCGCATTTATTTTAATGGGTAACTCTCAGGCAATGACAGCAAAATCAATGCAACGTCATATCCTAAAAATGAACCTTCCACAAGTGATAACAATCATACAAAACAAAAAAACTCATAATAATTCCTAATAAAAAGCATAAACAATACAGGAAAATATCGAACACATATTCTGTAAGTAAATGAGTGTTCCATAGACAATATATGTTATAAAATGACCAGTAAATTGCATAAAACAATATTCATACCATAATATACACTATCAGACATGGAATGTCCACTGTGTAAACCTTGATGAGTGAAGAACAATGTATTAAAAAATGAAAATTGTAATAAAAAATTGTAATGAAAAATGTGTAGTACACATGGGGACTAATCCCATTCCATCTATAATCATAAGGAAGAACCTCATATAAGCTGAAACCTATAAACTGAAATAGGCAACAGCTGTGTGAATCCAGGAAAAAGAAAGGAAAGGGAAAAAGGGTAAGAAAAAAAGGGCAACCCCAAAATGCAATGGGACTAATACAGTAACAGTGACTGGAACAGGGCTGGTGCAAGGATCTTTGACACCCTAGGCGAAACCTAATTTTGCCGCCCCCCCAGCTGCGCCCCTGACTCCACTTTACCCTGCCCTTGCTACACATGTGACCTATCTGACCCCTACACTGACCTACCAGACACATACACTGATCCACCTGACTCCTACTTCCTGTACTACTCACATTACACTGACCTCTACACTGACATACCTGATCACTACACTGACCTACTTGACCCCTACACTGACCTACCTGATCATTACACTGACCTACCTGACCCCTACACTGACCTACCTGATCATTACATTGAACTACCTGACACCTACACTGACCCACCTGACCATTACACTGACCTACCTGACCCATCTGATCATTATAAGGATCTACCTGACACCTACGCTAACCTACCTGACACATACACTGAGCCACCTCACTCTTACTTCCTGCACTACTCACATTACACTGACCCACCTGACCCCTACACTGACCTACCTGACCCCTACACTAACCCACCTGACCCCTACACTGACCCACCTGACCCCTACACTGACCCACCTGATCATTACACTGACCTACCTAACACCTACACTAACCTACCTGACACCTACACTGACCATTACACTGACACATACACTGAACCACCTACCTTACACCTACACTGACCTACCTGACACATACACAAACCCACCTGACTCCTACTTCCTGCACTACTCACATTACACTGACCCACCTGACCCCTACACTGACCTGCCTGACCCCTACACTGACCCACCTGACCTCTACACTGACCCACCTGACCCCTACACTGACTTACCTGATCATTACACTGACCTACCTAACACCTACACTAACCTACCTGACACCTACACTGACCCACCTACCTTACACCTACACTGACCTACCTGACAAATACACAAACCCACCTGACTCCTACTTCCTGCACTACTCACACACAACCCCCCCTCCATACAGCTCAATGTAGATCGGGGAGGATCCATCCTCCTCCTTACCTCTGCTCTTTGTGACTTCATCGACCATCATCAGGGCTCTCCTCAGCACTGGGTGTGCAGAATTGCTTAGGAGTCCACGCCACTGCAGCGCCATCCATCTGCTCCATGATGTCCCAGCTGGGGCCAGGCCAGCGCCATCCACCCTCTCCATGATGTCCCCGCTGGGGCCAGGCCAGCGCCACCCACCCACTCCATGATGTCCCCGCTGGGGCCAGGCCAGCGCCATCCACCCGTTCCATGATGTCCCCGCTGGGCGGGAGGTCAGCTAACAGACACTGCACCTCTCAATGCTCCCATCTCCGCCGAGCCCCGCCCCTCCCACAGACACACAGTGCCACACCAGAGGGACAGGCTGGAGCAAAGGAGTCTTGCAGTGGTGCTGTGAAGAGATGTGACGCTCAGCGGGACACATGGGGGATTGGTGGCAGCACACAACGGATGTGTTCTCGACACTGAATGGGGCAAGCGATCAGGAGAGGAGAGCTGAGCTCACACAGGACAGAGGCCGTGGTTGCACCCTAGGTGGTAGTGCACCCTAGGCGGCTGCCTACTTCGCCTAGTGGTAGCGCCGGCCCTGGACTGGAGGATCGGACTGCACTGTATAGCCACTAAGCCTGATCAATAAAAGAGTTGAGGTCCCACTCTACATTCAAGCCATACGGAGAGTAGGACCTCAACTTGTGGATCCAATACGTTTCGAGGCGAGAAACCCCTCTAAGACGTGGCTCCCCCCTTCAATGCGGAACAAATCTATCAATAATTTGGAAGAGGGTGCCTGAAGGGTTTTTGTTGTGGTACTGTAAATAATGTTGTGGCACAGTGTGTTTATCTTTGCCACCCTTAATTCCAGCTATGTGTTCATTAAACCGGATAGTGAAGGTCCTAATGGTACGGCCTACATACTGCTTGTGACAAGGACAAGTCAGTAAATAAACAATGTATTGTGAAGAACACGTTGCAAATTGTTTCATATGGTATATATGAGACGTGACAGTGGATGTGAATGTTAACATCTTTTGTCGCCCCCCTATATTGTGGTGACACACATTGCACTTGCGGCATGGATAATATCCACTGCAATCCAGAAAAAAAGAGACCTTCTTGGGAGGATCTATAATATTTGGGGCAATCTGCCCCTGAATAGATCTTGCTCCCCTAAAGATGACTGCAGCCTGTTCAGGAAGGGCTGGACCTAAAAATCTGTCAGGTTCCTCAGGTTCCACGGATTCCAGCCATTTACTATCTTCCCAAGGTCCATAAGGACCCAGTCAATCCCCCTGGCCGACCCATTGTCAGCTGGATTGACTCGGTCACAGCCCGCATTGGGAAATACGTGGACTTTTATTTACAGCCCCTGGTCCGTTCTACCCCTTCTTTCCTCAAGGATACTATTAAACTCCTGGAATCTTTCCAATTCAAGGAAGGAATGATTCTCGCCACAGCGGATGTGGCAGCATTATATACATGCATACCTCATGATTTGGGCTTTAAGGCGGTTGAAAACTTTTTGTCCAGAGATGTTCGACTTCCCCTCCTTCAACGCAATTTCATTATGCAACTTTTGAAATTTGCCACGAGGCATAATTATTTCTGGTTCCAGGACCAGTTTTATTTGCAGAAGAGAGGCGTGGCAATGGACGCAAAATTTGCGCCCAGCCTCGCCAACCTCTTCATGGCGCAGTGGGAGGAGGATGTCGTCTATGTTGACCGAAGGCCAGAGTTAGTCCTTTGGGCCAGGTACATAGATGACATCCTCCTCCTGTGGGATGGCGACCGCGCCTCATTGGATGATTTCATGACTACCCTCAATCAGAACGAGCGGGGAAATTCTTTGAGCTATGAAGCTAGTTCCTCCAAGATTCACTTTCTAGATCTTGAAGTCCTGGCGATACATGACCATTTGGAATTTAGAACATATTTCAAACCAACCGACCGAAATGGTTACATTCCGGTCGACAGTTGTCACCAGGAGCAATGGCTCAGAGCGATCCCACGAGGTCAATTTTTGAGGTTACGTCGTAACTGCACCAGAACATCTGATTTCCTGTCCCAGTCCCAATTACTCAAGAACAGGTTCTTGGAAAAAGGTTATAGTCTAGATCTCCTTGATGGGGAGATTAATGTCATTTTGTCCTTGGAGAGAAGTTCCACTTTGATTGAATGTCCTAGGACTACCATAGATTCTAGGTTCAAATGGGCTTTTACCACCACCCATTCCCTTCAATCAAAACAAGTCAAAAATATTTTCAAGAAACACTGTAAAGTGCTCCTAAAAGACAGATTGTTATGTCCAGCCCTTCCTGAACAGGCTGCAGTCATCTTTAGGGGAGCAAGATCTATTCAGGGGCAGATTGCCCCAAATATTATAGATCCTCCCAAGAAGGTCTCTTTTTTTCAGGTTTGCAGTGGATATTATCCATGCCGCAGGTGCACTGTGTGTCACCACAATATAGGGGGGGGCGACAAAAGATGTTAACATTGACATCCACTGTCACGTCTCATATATACCATATGAAACAATTTGCAACGTGTTCTTCACAATACATTGTTTATTTACTGACTTGTCCTTGTCACAAGCAGTATGTAGGCCGTACCGTTAGGACCTTCACTATCCGGTTTAATGAACACATAGCTGGAATTAAGGGTGGCAAAGATAAACACACTGTGCCACGACATTATTTACAGTATCACAACAAAAACCCTTCAGGCACCCTCTTCCAAGTTATTGATAGATTTGTTCTGCATTGGAGGGGGGAGTCACGTCTTAGAGGGGTTTCTCGCCTCGAAACGTATTGGATCCACAAGTTGGGGTCCTACTCTCCGTATGGCTTGAACGTAGAGTGGGACCTCAACTCTTTTATTGATCAGGGTTAGTGGCTATACAGTGCAGTCTGATCCTCCAGTCACTGTTACTGTATTGGTCCCATTGCATTTTGGGGATGCCCTTTTTTTCTTACCCTTTTTCCCTTTCCTTTCTTTTTCCTGGATTCACACAGCTGTTGCCTATTTCTGTTTATAGGTTTCAGCTTATATGAGGTTCTTCCTTATGATTATAGATGGGATGGGATTAGTCCCCATGTGTACTACACATTTTTCATTACAATTTTTTATTACAATTTTCATTTTTTAGTACATTGTTCTTCACTCATCAAGGTTTACACAGTGGACATTCCATGTCTGATAGTGTATATTACGGTATGAATATTGTTTATGCAATTTACTGGTCATTTTATAACATATATTGTCTATGGAACACTCATTTACTCACAGAATATGTGTTCGATATTTTCCTGTATTGTTTATGCTTTTTATTAGGAATTATTATGAGTTTTTTTGTTTTGTATGATTGTTATCACTTGTGGAAGGTTCGTTTTTAGGATATGATGTTGCATTGATTTTGCTGTCATTGCCTGAGAGTTACCCATTAAAATAAATGTGGACGCGCAATGTATTGCGATGTTCCTCTCCAGCCGCCCAGAGAAACCACCCCTCAGGATCAGGTGACTATGACGCGGATGTGGCTAGCCACACGGCTCCACGTGGCTACTTTTGTTTACATTGCTGACGTCAGCCCGCCTTCGCTTCTGATGCATGGCCACGTGACGCCGCCTCCGCTCCGATCACCTGACAAGAGACACTCCCTTTGGCGGGCTTTCCGCCGCTACGTCATGTCCTTTGACATGCGGGCGGAGGATCCCAGGAAGTAGTTCTCTTCCGGTTACCCATTTATTGGATAATACACTTGCCTGTCTTTCTACCATGTCGTTTGATAGGCTATCCCTGATTTGGCTATACACTTCCGGTGTTGTAGGTTACCTCTTATCCAATGAGATGTGATTTGACCGTCCTCCTCATTAATTGTGCAATTTACCATTATTTATAAATATGAGCAGTGTGGAGTGGGTTGTCCATGCCCCAGTTGAAGACCATTGGGTCGAAACGCGTCGGCCAGTGCCCTTACTCCATGCTGCCTCTGTTATTAATTTTGTGATCACTATTTTATTGTTGGTGGCTTTTTAGCAATAAAAATCCCCCTGTTTTTACCTGCACTATGCGGAAGCAGTGATTTCTTCTCTTACATAATCTCCGGACAAGAGTATCTTCCTTTTGGATGACCAGTGCTGCTTCGCCATTCTACACTTTGAAACCTTCATCCTTGGCACCTATCGTGTGTTCCTTGGCGTTCCTGTTGCCGGAAGTTTATCTTGCCTGTTTCAACACTCTGGATTTCCTTTCCTACCCTGATGGGGCTCATTGCCTGATTGACTCCATGTCGCTGACAGAGGAGTCCACCTCTTCCGGTAAGAGTACCCATCTCTTTTATTTATTGGATGTTTAATATCATTGATGCCAGCTCAGCCCCACGGATCTACACTACACTCACCAGTCCCTTTGGGTCTCCAACCATCCATCTCCGTCCTGCTTCCAATGTATGGACATGAGTTAACACTTGATTCACTCACTATTCCTTCATTTTGGACTTATTATTTTTTTACCACATTGTTCAATCAATACCCTATACATGGACTTATGTATGTTTCATTTTCCTTAGTTATATTATCGTCTAGCGCTGCAATTTTTTAATGTTTTTCCTCCTATAACTAAAATACCACTTTTCAGTGGAATCAGCCCTAATTCTTATTTTTAGGAGCAAAACCCTATGCAATCCTCCATGTAAATTTCTATCAACTTACAGAATATGCCATAAACATTGATAATACCACATGCATGAAGTCAAATCTGCTTATTTTAATTAGCAAAAACAAATATGTTTTATGCTTTTGTACTTAGACATTATAGAGCTTTCATTTGGTAAGAGATCTGAATACATGTATTTTTATTTAAAGTGTGCCTCTAGGCAAAAACGTTTTTTTTTTCTTTTTTGATAGGATGGGAAGGGTGAGACCTCATGTCAAGTTGTTATTGTTTGAATTACCATTGGAGAGATTGGCCCCTGTATTTGTACTGGTGAATATGTTAACCAAAACATAAAGTTGGAGGAGATCCAAAATTTTATCGTTATCCCCAGAACAAGAGGTGGGTGTTTTTTTTAAATCGGAACACTTGTTCTGGTTTATCTTTACTTGTTTATCTTTCCCCTTAGGGGAACTTTTTCCACTTGAAGACTGATAAATGCAGTAAAAAAAAGTGTGTATAAGGCTGCATTCACACTAATATATGTCTTTGATCACATTTACGGGCTTTTTTTTTTTTTATGAGAGTTTGTACCAGTGTTTTTGAGTTTTTTTGCGTTTCTTCCTTTAACTATTTTTAGCAAATGGAAAGTTAGTTACCAAGGGGAAAAATATGTGCAACGTGTTTTCTGTGCATTTTTTCAGGCATTCCCATTGCAGTCTATTAGGACCCAAAACGCTTGAAGCTTGTAACACAAAAGAAGCTCATGTACTTTTTTTGAGCTACAGGCTTCAAGCTTCAAATGACACTACACTCATGTGTAAATGGGCACAGTTGAAAACCATGGGATTTTGGATGTTGAGCAATCTGGAGCTTCGGGCTTCAAGCTACAAAATGCTCAGGTGTGAATGGGGCCTTAATCATTAACGTAACATTAAAATAAGATTAACTTAGTTTTCATGGGTCTGTGGTTACTGAAATTGACATGTTGTATAGTTCTAAGAGTATTTGATACTCACAGAATAGGTACATATTTTATGTATAGGGGTTGATTTACTAAAGATTACTATAGATTCGCTTTGCAAGGAAATGTTCTATTAGGTTAGTGGATGTGGTTAAATTTCACTTTGCAAAGAATACCCAATCATTTGCAAGAAAAATGTAATTTAAAAAAAAATAAAATGCAATTTTGCTTACATTTGATTGGATGATGGAAGTCAGCAGAGCTCCCCCTCATTCACTAAGCTCTGGGAAAAATTCCCTTGCAAAATGCAACTCCCCTTGAAAAGTGAACAATCTATCTGCCTATAAATCCTGTCTGTAAATCAACTGTTCTGTCTGTAAATCAACCATGTAGTGTCTGATATTGGCTAATGTCACACAATACTGTAGCACCTAAAAAATTGCTCTTCATTAGCATTTCTGTTGCTAAGAAAGAGTCAAACGATAAATAGCCCACGTTGTCAAAATTCCAAGCAATTTGTAGCTCTGTCACTAAGGGTACTTTTACACTGGCAGTGCCTGGGCATCGGCGGTATTTTTAGCGGCGATTTATCATCATTTCTGTGGCACTTTTCATCCCCGCTAACGGCGTAAAAAGGGTTAAAAGCGCCCGCAAAGCTTTGCCGGCGCTGCCCATTGATTTCAATGGGAAGGGGCACTTTACGCCGCTCCTACAGCACCTCAAAAATGCTGTTTGCAGGACTTTTTTTCACACTGCAGCGCACCGCTCCAGTGTGAAAGCACTCGGGCTTTCACACTGGAGTGAGAGAAGAGGCGCTTTGCAGGTGCCATTTTTAGCACTATATTGCCTGTAAAGCGCCTTAGTGTGAAAGCAGCCTTAATGATTCACTTTTTGCAGCATTATTATTATACAGGATTTATATAGCGCCAACAGTTTACGCAGCGCATTTGAAGCTAGCAACAGAGTCGACAGTTTCAGTAGCTATTTATGTTATCCAATGCAACTGCAGATTATCATGTCACATCAGCAAATTGTAGCTATATAGAAATGCACTGTAGTCCACTACAGCAGTAACTGTAGAGCTAGCTACAAATTACCAGAGAAAACAGGCAGAGAGATTTAAAGGTGGTAACAAATCATTGCTACAAAGCTGTTAATGTGATATGGGCAGCATTAGTTGGGATTTAGGGGTAAGGTTTGCACATGGGGTCATCCGAGAAGGACAAGTGCAACTTCCAGCCCCGCTGACTGCATCCTGCAAAAGTCTATGGCAGGCTGAAGCTGGACAGGGCAGAATACTGTAGAGTGGTATCCTTATTTAAGGCCTTATGCATTCAGGGACGAATGCCCGGAATGCAAGGTTTCTGTGTTTATTTATTACAGGTACTTATTAAGTGCCGACAATTTACGCAGCGCTTTACTAATGTATTTACACATTCAAACCAGTCCCTGCCCTCATGGGGCTTACAAATCTAAGGTCCTTCCCTTACTCACATTCATACATACTAGGGTAAATCTAGACAGGAGTCAATTAGCCTACCAGGATGTCTTTTGTTTGTGTTCTGGGCATTTGTCCCTGAGCACCTAGGGCCCTAAAGGCAGGTAGATTTTTTACAGACTGCAGGCTAGGGTTGCCACCTGTCCAGGATTCACCCGGACAGCCCGGGTTTTGAATCATGTGCCCGGGTTTCATCCTGCCCGAAACCCGGACACATTATTCAGACAGGGCTGTGGCTCCCAAGTAACCAAGATAGTCATTTAAAAATCTGTTGCCATCTGGGAGCTGTGGGCAGCTGTCTGGGGGCAGGTTCGGCATCACTGGGGGGGGGGGGGGGATGATGTCAGCAAGAGCAATTTTGCCACACACATGGTTCGCCATAGCACACTACGTGTGTTACAACCCAATGGCGTCCCAGGTCTTTTATAATACTATAGTGCAGTGATATGCAATTAGCGGACCTCCAGCTGTTGCAGAACTACAAGTCCCATGAGGCATAGCAAGACTCTGACAGCCACAAGCATGACACCCAGAGGCATGATAGGACTTGTAGTTTTGCAACAGCTGGAGGTCCGCTAATTGCATATCCCTGCTATAGTGTATACTACGGGGAAAAAAAATTTGCCCTGCACCACTTAAGTGTTTGATTTTGGCTGGAAGAAGAGGTGGCAACCCTACTGTAGGCAGGGGGGCTGGGAACTGCACTTGTCCCTCCCGGGTGCACTAAGCGCTGAGAGGGACACACTGCACCCTAAACGGCACCAAGTGAAAGGGCCCCTTTTTTTCTTCATGTAGGTCTGGATCAACAAACAGCACATTGCTATAGCAGAGCTATATTGTTTAAGCCAGAGAAGATCCTGATACAAGTCAGCCACTTTAGCATGCAGGAAGCATTGTGGTTACATTGTGCTAGTGTTCTGCAGCAACATTGGAAGCCCAAGAATTGATCGATTTAGCAAATTTTCCGATTCTAACTCTTCAGTTCCTGGATACTAACTAGAGACCTAAAAGTTAATCTTAAAATCTTACTCATAGCTTCGGGACCTCCGAGCCTGAGTACACCCCTTAGCATTTTGTTGTTTCTATTAATTGCAATGGTAAATGCAATAGGCAAAAACACAAACATGTAAATTCAGCTTGAAACTCACAACTTACAACTCAGACAAAAAATGCTGCTCTAAAATAAAAAATGCATGAATACAATATGTAAATGGGAATGCAAAAGCAGCCTGAAGCAGCTTTTAAATGAGGCCAAATACAGGTTTAGAAGGATGTTGAGAGCATATGTGAAGGAACTCACACTAAATACACCTGAACATAAGCTGCATTTGCCTATCTATGCAAGCCCTAAGACTTTAAGGCCATAACATTCCTTTCTTGTTATTTATGCACAGTTGTATACAATTCCCTCCCTATTGTGCTCTGTGCACTAGGAATGGGCTCCTAAGGAAAAGGAATTAAAAAAAAATAAAGACCAGCCCTATGGGGCCTACCAGCATGCTGAAGCCTGCTATGGAGATGTTCCAGAAATAGCAACTGAAATTTTTTTTTTCCTAAAAAAAGTATAATAGAACTGGTGGGGAGAATAAACCACTAAACAGATTTGATACTGTAGAATGTTCTGGAGTGTCATTGACATGCATGGTCAATGTGGTGTAGGGAAGCCACTCACATAGGACCCAGAGGATTGCAGCTATCACTATAGTAGCATTAACTTCTACAATGATTGTCAGTTTCCCCAGAAGCCCCTAAGGTATGACATATGCATACTCCAAGCTGGACCAAAGTAAGTATGCTATAGAGAGCGGAAACTAAATGGGACTAAGTTGGGACTTTGAATGAAGCATGCACTATGAAAATAAATAATTGTTCGTAACAGGTTTATTCCATATATTAATGAATACCTCATTTAAAGTCCCACAGCCTTCCTTTTATTTATGCTGTAGAGATCATACCTGGAGTTGAGATTTAATGTGTTGCATATGCAGTTACAGTCCATTTCTAGCCACAAAATGAAGTGAGAGAATATCTTTTCAAAGTGAGAAAGATTCACCCAAGTTGATTCATTAATCGACTTGGGTACAACCAGCATGTCGGATTTTCGGCATGTGATTATTGCCAGCGGCTATAGCCACTAGTACAAATCAAAGTGTTCTCCCGGCCGGGAAAGCTCGCCATGCCCACCCATCAGGAGAACACAATAGTTCTGCAGGAGGGATTCCCCCATCAACACAGACTGTGTTGAGGAGGGAATCAAGCTGTGGTTGCAGGTACGTTTCTGTCACTTTCTGCCACAGAGACAATGACCACTAGGCAAAATGAAGCAAGTGGTTCTCCCAAGTATGGATGCAAACAGTAGATCTATGGTGGCAAACCAGATCTGCACCTAATTGCATGGATAAGGGGCTGACCTGGAGCACTGTACATTACTAAACAGTAGATCTAACCCTTCCACTCTCAGTCTAAAGCAGAGACTGGAGATTTGTTTTAAGTGCCCAATCCCATCCTCACATTGTGGTAATGCATGTTTTACCACCTACTGAAATGCTCAAACCACAGAACAGTGACTTATATAAGACAGAGGATCACTTACCCCAACAGCTAGTGCTCTAGTCCTCTTCAGCACTGGACTGTGGGCAGGGACCCTCCTCTATCATCATGTCAAATGCAGAATGGGCTGTGGCAATAGGCAGCTACAAGACCATTCTGACACTGACAAGAAAGGTGGCTTCCAGGGACCAGTCATCATACCAGGAGCTGGCATGGAGGAAGCCCACAAGACCATACAGTTATGCACGTTTTTTTTCTGATCCTCCTCATCCCGAATACAAAATAAAGCATTAGTTACTGCATCAACCGAGGTGGAGGAGAGGTGGGGGGGGCATATTTAAGGATTTGCAGTGATGCATATGCTTTAGAGCAAGCAGGATCTCAATGGGCCCTAAAGGTAAAATGTATTTTCAGTTATATGCTTGTGATTGTAGAAGAGATTGGCTGTCTGATTACTTTGCTAGGGAAGTTGCACTCTTCAAGAGAATTTGCCCCAGAACTTAGTGAATGAGGTGAAGATCTGCCGACTTCCTGTACAAAATCATATGCAAACAAAAATGTGTTTTTTTCCCTTGCACATGATTGGGTATTCTTTGCATTTTGAAAAACACGTTCACTCAACTTAGGGACCAGATAGATCAGTCTATTTGCCTTTATTAAATCAGCCCCTATGTTCTTTGCTTGAATTCAGCCCTTCTAGTCAAGGTAGCAAGCATCCCTGGCCTAGGAACCTCACATTCTTCTACCTGAGATTCAAACCCTTAGGGCCAAGTGCTACGTTTCATCCCAGCCAGATTGCATCTAGCAGCCTGGACACTGAAAAGGTAAAGACTAAAGCAGGGTTATACATGCAGTTTTTTTTTTTTGTCATTCAACTAGCAGGCTTCTGCTGATTTTCCAGCAGGGCTGATCGACAGATGGCATTTTAACAACCAGCTTCTGTTGAACAGACAGGGCTATGTACTTACCGAAATATGCAACCGGACAAATTTCAACACATGTATACCCAGTTTAACATGCCTAGGCTGCACATCTTTGGTTGTTGAGACCCTACTGAAAGCTAGGACACCTATAACAAGCATCATGTATACTAGAGTACAGAATTAGTTCCTAGACTTTGCAAATTCTAAGGATTTTGACCCTCTCTTGCTGTAAACTGGATTTTCTTCAGGCAGGACTTGACATGAGTTTGGGTGTCAGCACTTTCAGTGTTGAAGTCTTGGCCTTATCTGCACTTTCTGGGACATGATGGATGTCTCATCAGCTTCCGAATCAGTTCTTAAAAGCTTTTGTGAGAAACTCCAAGCGGATCGTACATTTCCCCTTTGGGTTTACAAATAGCGCTGGACTTGTCTCATTCTCCATTTCCGCTAGATCAAGCTTCCTCACAATGGACAAAAACATTGACAGTAACTTTGAAAGCGATATTCCCTTACAATCCAAAGAGCATATTTGGCAAAGAAGATAGATCCACCGATTAATCTTGAGGCCCACTCTACCATTTTGAATTCATGGGCAGAATTTAGATGTGTATCCCTACAGTTAATCTGCAAGGGAGCAACCTAGTATAGCACATTCCTAACCCATCAATCTAGCAGCACTGACCAGAGTGCTGATTAGGAATAACTAAAGGTTACATAGCTAGTCTGGTTGAAATATGGCACAAAAAAAATCCTTCCTGATCCCCCGAGAGGCAATTGGATGTTGCCTGGATCAACTTTACCTAGTGTCCAATTATGTACTGTACCATTTAGGAAATAATACAGGCATTTTTTAAGGAAACCTACTGAGCTGGACAGAACCAGCTTTTGAGGGAGCCTGTTCCACATTTTCACAGCTCTTACTGTGAAGAAGCCTTTCCGTACCTGGAGAATAAATCTCCTTTCCTCCAGATGTAAGGAGTGCCCCCTTGTCCTCTGTGGTGACCTTAAAGTGGCTCTAAAGCCCTAAGGTTTTTCACCTTATGTATTAAGGTGAAAAACCTTCTGTGCTGCAGCTCCTACTCCAGACACCCCTTTTTCTTACCTTAGCCCAATCCAGCAATGTGCACGAGCGCAGCAGCTCCAGCCACTGTCTCTCTCCTCATTGGACAGATTGATGTTGTCAATCAAATCCTGCGACACAGGGGCAGAGCCAAATCCCGCTGTCTGTGTCAATGGACGCAGCAGCGGGACTCAGGAGCGAGCCTGCACGGGTGCCCCCAGGGAAAGCAGCTTTCACTGGGGGGCACCCAATGAAGAGAAGGGGCTTGGAGCGCCCACAGGGGACCCCAGAAGAAGAGGATCAGGGCTGCTCTGTGTAAAACTATTGCACAGAGCAGGTAAGTATAGGCATGTTTGTTATTAAAAAAAAAAAAAAAGGTTTACAACCACTTTGAAGAGAATAACTCAACACCAAGTTCACTATATAGACCACTTCTGTATTTGTACATGTTGATCATATGCCCCCTTAATCTCCTCTTAATAAATTCATTCAGTTTCTCTAATCTTCATAGCTGAGCTCCTCCCATGCCTCTTATCAGTTTGGTTGCTCTTCTCAGCACTTTCTGCACTCATTTCCCTGATGCCTTTTTTGTGAACGGGTGCCCAAAATTGAACTGCATATTCCAGAATATAGGAATATACTTTATTTATATTTTTTCATTTTAACTTGTAAGGTTTCTTTAACTGATGTCATATGCAGATCAAAAGGTCACACCTGTGATTTAGATATGAGTGGACATAAATTGTTACACTGTATTACTGAAAGACACTTGCAAACGATCTGCAAGTGTCATTTTACACTGGGGCCATTGCATTTTTGACAACCACACCTGCTACGTAAGGCCTCTTTCACACGGGGCAGATCAGTCATGATCCGCCCCGTGAACATCCGCTTGCTCAGCGGGGATCGCTCCGCCGATCCCCGCTGAGCAGGAAGATGACAGGTGCATCGCTGCACGCTGTGCAGCGACGGACCTGTCAGAGCGCCGCTCTCCCCTATGGGGGGGGGGATCGGATGATGACGGTCCGTAGTGTCCGTCGTCATCCGATCCGATCCGAAAACGGAGGGAAAAGTAGGTTTTTCCTCCGTTACACTTTTCGGATCGGAGCGGGTCGGATGTCAGCGGACATGTCACCGCTGACATCCGACGCTCCATAGGGATGAATGTATGTCCGTTTTTCATCCGAAAACGGAAGGATGAAAAACGGACATACGGATCCCTCGTGTGAAAGAGGCCTAAAGCATAGCAATTTCTGACTGTCATTTTGATAAATACTGGCAGGGACAGTTGCAGCAAAGGTAGAGGAGCTGGACTAAGGAATTATATACTAGAAAAGCTATTTGGGACGCATCACCTACATTTAAATCCCAAAGTGGTTAAAAATTGCTAAGCCAAAATATAAGCCACACAAGGAGTGCAGTGTAAAGGAAGTCGGCTGACTTATTTTGTGAATAGGAGCAACAAAGCAACAATGTGCAACACCACAAACCTGGAAGGTGAGTGTGTAATGGTTGATGCACTTGTGACTGTTATATTTATAGTTTGTACACAATAAGCAAAGTAAAGTTAAAAAAAAAAAAAAAAAAAAGAAAAATGTATATACAATACTGTGCAAAAGTTTTAGGCAGATGTGCATAAATGCTGTAAATTAAAGTGGTTCTAAAGGCAGAAGTTTTTTTTTAATCATAATGCATTCTAGGCATTAAGATAAAAAAAAAAAAAAAAAAAAAACCTGAGCCCCATTAAGGCTCCATTCACACTAGCGCGTTTTTTGATGCATTTTGCATTGTGCAGAAATGCATGGGAATTTTTTAACATGGGTTCCTATGGAACATGTTCACATCAATGCCTTTTTGTATCTCTGCGTTTTTGGAAAGGGTCGGGGACTTTTTTTCATGCAAAAAGCAGCGTTTTGCATGTAATGGATTTCAATGGACAAGCATCAAAAACGCAAGTGCACCGTTTTTGCAGCGTTTTTGCCGTTTTTTTTTTTGTAATTTTTTTTTAAGACTGTAAAAAAAAAATGAAAAAAAAAAAAAAAAAAACGCAAAACGCAAATCGCGGCAAAAACGCTACAAAAACGCTGCTCAAAAACGTGCCAAGCATGAAAAAAAAAACCTCCAAAAACGCTCAAAAGCAACATGCATAGGTGTGAATCGAGCCTTAGATCTAGCAATGTTGAAGGGGAATCTCAGCTGTCCGGGACTCTCCCTCCTCCTGTCAAAGTCAGTGAACCAATGAGGATAGAGAGGAAGCGAGGCCAAGTTGCAGCTCCATGTCTGAATGGACACAGAGCAGCGGCTTAGCTAGGGTGCCCCCATAAGAAAGCTGCTTGCTGTAGGGGCACTCGGCCGGAGAGAGGGGCCAGGAAGGGACCCAAGAATTGGAGAAATCTGGGCTGCTCTGTGCAAAACCACTGCACAGAGAAGGTAAGTATAACATTTTTTTTTTCTTTAAAAATAACAACAGACTTTAATATCACTTTAAGAATGCTTTTAGAAATAGAAGTGTTCATTTATTTGTTAATTGATAAAAATAAATTAACAGAAGAGAAATCCAAATCAAATCAATATTTGGCGTGACCACCCTTTGCCTTCAAAACAGCATCAATTCTTCTAGGTACACTTGCACACAGTTTTTGAAGGAACTCGGCAGGCAGGTTGTTCCAAACATCTTGGAGAACTAACCACAGATCTGTTGATGTAGGTTGCCTCAAATCCCTCTGTCTCTTCATGTAATCCCAGACAGACTATGATGTTAAGATCAGGGCTCTATGGGGACCAAACCATCACTTCTAGGACTTCTTGTTCCTCTTTACATTGAAGATAGCTCTAAATGACATCGGCCGTATGTTTAAGGACATTGTCCTGCTGCAGAATACATTTAGGGCCAATCACACGCCTCCCTGATGGCACGTCATGATGGATAATTATCTGCCTGTATTTCTCAGCATTAATGACACCATTGATGCTGACCAAATCTCCAACTCCATTTGCAGAAACACTGGTTAAAAGCTTGTAAGAGGAGGTTTCTGACTGTGCTACGAGGCTGCAAGACCCCCTGATTGGCCCCGTGCTGATGATATGCACTCAAATAAAAAAAAAAAAAACGCTCTAGCAATACACACCAAACTGAGCATGTAGAGCCTGACTCTATAGACTGTTATCAGGAAATTATCAGGGGACAGTGGAAGGAGGGGAGGACCTGTGCATACAGGATCAAACAGCCTTTTTTTACACAATGCAGAGGATTAACCACTTAGGTTCCACAGTATACACATAGTATAACAAGCATGCTTTACTGCATATATAGACTGATTTTTCTGTTATGGGTAACACTTTTTTTTAGTAACACTTTAAGGAAATATAAATTCAGATTATTTTTTGAGACTCTGAATTTTCAAAATATTGTCTATTTAAATCCAAAAGAAAAAAAAAAAAAAAAAAAGAGAACACGTGCTCCACCACCAATGATAACCTTTTATAAACTACTCCAGTGATAAGTGCCCCTCCACACACCAGGTGAAAGACCTGCTCACTTCAAGCAATAAACAGGCTGTTAATCATTCAGATCCCCTGGGCTGATCTCCTCTCCTTTCTCCAAGGATCCCACTTGGTTCACACAAAAATCCAAGGATGGATTTCATGTAAAAGAAAATAAAATACATGGTCCTTTGCCATATAACACTTATTAAAAGCCCCCAATAAAATCCACTTACAAAAAGACACGTAAAAGCGCTTTTATACATTACATCAGCTGGCTCACTAACTTAACAGCAGCTGTGGCGTGACATCACGGGCTTGGCTCCTTTGTCCTAGACGCATAGCGCCCTCTCATAGGGCTTCTTCAGTAGGTACAGTCAGCAGTGTGCTGGCTGATATTAATAGATCCAAGTGCTTTTGCCTTTCTTTTCATTAAGTTAAGCAACTACTTCTGTAGCTTGAGAGCATGCTCGAAGTATTCCAATATCCATGGCATGGAACCAGTTATCCTTGGTGGTTCTACATGAGAGGAACAAATCTTTGTCCTCATAGGATGCCAAAGCCACCTCAGATTGCCGCCCAGTATGGATATATACACTACCCATACTAAGCAAAATGCAAACAAGGATCCCTCATGGCAAAAAGGCCCAGATCCCAGCAAAACCTCCTGACTGAGGAAAAAAAGAACCATTACAGAGGCTACCGAACCTTTACTCAAAACTGGACTGAAAGAAATCCCATTTGGAGCAGCAAACTGCCAAAGGATCCTAATTCTGGCAAATTTCCTGCTTAGCATGCAGCTCTAATGTTGCGTACACACGGTTGGACTTCTTGTCGGAAAAAGATATGACGGGATTCCGCTCAAGTTTGCCTTGCATACAGTTACGCCAAAGTTTGCTAAAATTACGACCGTCAAGAACGCAGTGACGTACATGATGAGCCGAGAAAATGAAGTTCAATGCTTCCAAGCATGCGTGTGTACGGAGCATTAGAGTACATGTCTTCGTAGCTCAGTCTTTACCCAAGCTGGACTTAAAAGATATCTCATCTGGAGCTGGCAAGGAAGTCCAGAGCAAGTAGTAAATGCCACCTAGAGTCTTGGCTCTCCTTCAAGTTTCAGATGCAGCCCCACCCCCTATCAAAGTATTGGATGAATGAGGGATAGTCTAGCCATGAGACATCGGATAGGACAGGGACTGCAGAGATCTGCCCTCTAAGAGTTTTAGAATCAGTTAAAGTCCAGAATGCACCTGAACAGAGGACTGAAGCAAAAGAAAACAAAGCAGTCTAAACTTAACAAGCATTTTTCAAGTCCTTTTGTAGGATTTATAGATTTTAGCTTAGAAAAACAACAGCCAAGCCTGATCAATCTCTTCCTGGATGAGAAACAGGAAGAGATGAACAGGGGTGGAGTATTGCACTCTGCGATAGAAGCTCTCATTCGAGAGAGAAAGGACTTCAATCAGATAGCCTGGTATCAAAAGCAGGAACCAAGGCCTGTTTGGCGAATGGTGAATTACTGCAATAACTGCCACGGTCTTTAGCAACAGACCCCAAAAAACTGTATATGGATCAGACTGGAGGGAAAGCATATGGCTTGTGAGACCTTTCCTAACCTATCACAGCATCTGCACCTAGGGCTTGGCCCAGGCCGCTAGGGAAAGCTTTCCAGCTTGTAATAGTAAGAAGCTAGCAGATCTAACTCTGACATCTTGTCCAGAGATGAAATCCACTTGGAGGAACCTGGATGTAGGAAGCACTTGTTGCCCAACTGGGCCACAGAATATGGATTCTTCCCGGAAGTTATGAATGTAGACTCAAATGAGATAGTAGACATATTCTACTCCACCCAGATCAGTCATTTTGTAACTCTTCTCAGTGGACTGACCCTGCAGGTTCTGACCTGCCCCCTGATGCAGGACACCACTGTGATGTTGTTCAGCCTTGGAGACGAAAAAGCCTGTCCCTACTGCGCGTGCGCCCTTCTAATTGGCCCAGAGGAGGGAGGCCGAACTCTTTCCGGAAGTGGGGAAGGGGACCTGTTCCCCCCTTAAAGGTGGCAAATGTGGCAATGGGGGGGGGGGGGGGGGTGTGTAGACGAATAAGTGGAATTGGGTGGAACTCCGCTGACCTTAATTCCATATATTGGGCTAAACAAATGTTCAATAAAACTCCGTTCTGACAACATTTTGGAAATTGTTTTTGTGTTCATTGAGAAATTGATTAAAATCTTACTTTTCAGGTACTCATTTATGCTGAGCACTGTATATTTACCGATTGGGCTGCTATATAGGTTTAGTTCCGTGTCCTTTATATCCATTGATGCCAGAAAATCCCTCTGCTGGAGGAAGGCCACACACTAGACAGATTACATTTGGAATTTTTGCACACAAAGAAACCTGTTAAGTTCGATGTGATCCAATAGTGGATGAACATAGCAGTTTGGCTTGAGTAGTGTGAAGAGGTTCAAATGGAAACCGCAAAACTTCACTGTTTGGGACAAAAGCTCTCTGTGCCAGCAATTGCGAGCCTGAAAAATGTTTGCCCTTTGTGGATCCAAACAAACATTTGAGAGCCCAAAACATGGAAGAGGAAGGCTCAGAAACTAGTTGACAATGCAGACCCATTCATCTGCAATCTCCATGGTCCACGAAGACCAGCAATCATTGCCCCAGCTAAACAAGTGGGGGCTCCTTCATTGAGAGAACATGTCCCCCAGCTTTGAGATCCAAGGCTTGTGCAATTAAGTGTTTGGCTTAGGTTTAAAGCCAGAAGCCTCTGATAGACAAAAGGAATTCTTGGAAGTAGGCTTCTGCACCACAAACTTTGCCTTCTTTTTGAAGGGTAATAAAGTACTCCAACCAACAGTTACTTTCTGTATGTAATCATTCAAGGCAGAGCCAAACAAATGTCCTACTTAAAAAGGTAGGCATTCAACCTCCTTACACGCAACTCTGCCGACCAACACTTCAACCATGGATCATGCACAGATAAAATGCCCAAACAAGGAGCTGTTGAATGCCATCTTTCAAGGCATCCACCAATAAACTAAGGACATGGAGGAAATCCTCCAGGTATCTACCCAATTCAGTATGCCCACACTTAGAAACCCTAGCTTTTGTCATCCGTCAAGCCCAAATTTTAGGGTCTGACACGCACGTACGGCTCTGACGGCTTGTTACCCCTAAAAAGAAAAATCCTGTGTGTTTGGTCCATGCATACATCACATAAAAGTCTACGTTACTTTTATGTCAAATAACTAGTTGATTCTGCTGCATACAACACATCCTTTAAGTGAGGATAAACAGGGAAATGTTGGAGGTGTCAAGACGGCTGCCATGACCCCAATCCAGTACCCTTTTGGGGGTCAACATTTTCAGGAGCAGCAATTTCAAGGTAGTCCGAATTACTTACACCAGGAAACTCATGTTCCTCAAGGCTGACAAACTCAGGGTCTCTTCACAAGTAGACTACTCCCCAGAGGAGTGTTCATCTTTTACCACCACCGATCCAGGTTCTTCTTTCTGTGGTTCTATCAACAAGGAGGGAGGTGAGGAAGGAGAACTTTTCAATTTGCAAGCTAGGTTTTCTAAACCATAAATAACTCCAGAAAGTTTGTGTTGTAAATCTACAACAGCTGAAGAAAATTTGTTCCTGGAAAAAGGAACTGGGAGGAAGGTGGTTTAAAAAGCCTAACTGGAAGAAATCAGATCCACATGGAACTGACCCCTAGGGGAGTTATTGCAAAGGGAGCTATAGCTAGGTTCCTCCCCACCCGATACAGGAATTTAAGAACCTTCTCTCTCCACCATCACTGAGCAATAGCCTGCAGACAATAGAACTCCAGCGGGAAGTCAGCTTTGAAGGGCGATTGTATTAACACCTGGCAAACTATCAACCACAATGTAATGCAGCGGGGCTTTGTGTTGGGAGGAAGAGAGGAGGTTACTGCCCTGTTAAACCAGTGATCCACCTGGAAAGTAGTAAACAATCTCCATAGTGCACACACCAATAGCCTCATAAGCAGCCATTCCTCTTCCCACCTAGCCAAACACACGGAGGAAGGAGTCCAAGATGGTGGTTACAGAAAGCTCCAGACGTGCTATGATAGCAACAGTGCATTGCACAAGGGCTACAGATAGAAGAGGTTGCAGTAAGAAGGCCCTGCTCCACAAGATGGTGTCAAACATCCCTGATATGCCTCCTGTGGTGTAGCGCTCTGGTAGCTGTATTGTGCTAAGAGTGTAGGAACATGGTAAACAAAAAGGCATGGCCACTCTGGGGGGGGGGGGTTCAAACTTCACCCATCTCGGCAGGCATGTCACTAGGGCTTTCAGGGACGACTTCCTAGCTGGGGATCACCATAGACTTATATAGCACTCTGTTGACCAGGCAGTTTAAAACTGCACAACATTCCATGCAGTCTATGTACCATTTCACTTGGCCTTAGCACAATAGATGGTTCGAATCCTGGCTGGATCAACACTGGCTGAGATTTGAGCCATGGGCAGGCTGATTGACTTGGGTACAACCAGCATGTCTGATTTTTATGATGAGAGTTAAAGCCGCTAGTAATCATTAGCTTGTTCCCTAGCAGGGACAGCTCCTCGAACAATAGCTCAAGAGGCATTCCCCAATCAACACCAACTCCATCATCTATGGACTGCCTTAAGCTAGTGGGAAATACTACCATTTGCTGTGATCCAAAAGTTGCTCTTCAAAACAACCAACTCTGAGTTGTCTGATGTTGCCAATCAGATCTGAACCATAACGATGAGTTTATACATTCAGAAAGCCTCATAGTAGGATGACCAGCAGTTACTATCAAGTTTCCATCAAACCCCATCTATTCAATGAAAGGTAAAGCGGTTGTTAACCCCTACACATACCCAGTAAAGTGACGTTAGGTGATAACAGATGAAAAATACTCCTACACAAGTTTTCACTGTATCCATTTTTGCTGTAGCTTGTTCTGAAAACTCAAAGAAACTCTTTGAAGACCCCTGCTCCTAGATCAGAGCCCAGTGCCACTTGCTCACAGTATGGAGAGCAGGCACAGCTGCAAATAGGTGTCACAGGCTGAGTGCTGCAGCTCCCACCATGACTTTTTTTTTTAAGTTGCTGCCAGAGGTGATTCATGCTGTGAACATACGAAAGTGAGAACACAAAAAAGGTAAGTATAGAAGCCATAGTATTAGTGTCATGTTAGTTGATGCTACTAAATCTGGCCTGGGGAGTAACTTCTGATTGTGATTAAGATTCAGTAAGTGACGGCAGGAGATGCATCAGTCACAGGAAAAAAGACCAGTCTAGATAGATGGTAGCAGCAACAGGTATAAAAAAGTTATCCATGGAGGAGCTTAAACAAGAAAAAAAAAGTCTGCCATACTGTGTAGACTTTATTGCAAGAATATATATCTATCTCTACAATATAGAACTGTTGTATTATGCTAGGCTTATAAGACCATCTAGGCATTTAACCTAATTACCAACAGGTCTGAATGATGTCTTGCAATATAGACAATAGACGTACAGATCACACACCAATTACTTTATTCATAGTGTTGACAGGAAAAAAAAAAAAATAAATCTGACAAATGCAGATTTAACAGACTAGGAATCAGATTAAGTGCCTACACCTTTGCCAAGCATGTTACAAAAATGACCACAAACTCCATATTGGGAGTGTTGAGTTGCTGGCTGTATAGGGGTTTACAACCAGTATGTGCCTCTGGCTTGGCAGGTTAGTTTGAAAGTTACTACAAAATGCCCTGTATCAAAAACATTAAATATCAGCCTGAGAATAAAAACTAAAATGAGTGAAAACATACAGGCAGGAAAGAAAGAAACTGAGTGAAAACCAGCAGTCCCTTTGTGTACACATTTAGTTTTATTGTAACAAAGCAACTTGTACACGTTAACGTTTAAAACTGAGCATTATTTCCTTTCCAAAAAAAAAAAGAAAAAAAAAAATTTTTTTTTGACAATGTCCATTTCTGTGTCAGGGCTGAGAGCCATCGAGGAGTTTTATTTTAGCTTTTACTATTTTAAAAGTGTCTTAAACTGCATGGATGTCTTGAAAAACATCACAAACATGCCAGAGAGAAAAGCCATATTTCCAAAATGCCCAACCTAGCCCTCCCACCCCTCCCTGCTGTCTTCTGAAAACCCTCCCTCAGACTATCCCTTCCCCACAATGTGTTTTTTTTATTCTTTTTCAAAGTTTTTTAAACAAGAAAAAAAAAAAAATAGACCGATACATGTTGGTAACTGCCATCTTCCCATATTCACATGGAAATAGTAACCTCTGAGCCCAATATACACAGGAGAGGAAAAAAAATTATGGAAAGGCTAGACTGCTACGCACTACCACACAGGGTCTAAGACCTCAGCTTAGACCAAAGGCAGCCGCTGAGGACACAAGACTCCGCATACACCTTATGATGGTACAGGTTGTAGTTTGACTTCAGGAGAATGGATTTAGGGGAAAAAAAAAAAAAACAAAAAAAAAGGTTAGAGATTTCCACTGTATTTTTACTCAGTTCTTACCTCTCCCCCCAAAAAATAAAATAAAAATATGAACCATGATAAAGAGGGGAAGGGACCAAGAACAAGGCGACCAATCACACAAAAAAAAAAAAAAATATAGATCAAAAAAAAAAAAAAAAAAAAACAAACAAAAAATAAACACAACAGCATCTTGCTCCCAGGGACTGGATGAAAAAAAAGGAAAAAGGGGTGGAATCCAAACAATGCAATCACTTAATCGTCTTCGCCTTCATCTTCCTGTAAACCAAAAAAAAAAAATATATAGAGTATAAGTTACAGTGAAGAAGAGTTAGTAAAACCTTTAGCGCTAGCCTATGCTAACAGTTTAAAACAGAATTCAGTGGCAGCTGGTGAGCTCAACAGGAATTTATCCCAATGACCCATCCTAACTTGCATCATGACCTGAATCAATCCACATGGCAAGCATCGTAGTCCAATGCCCTCTACTGTATATAAGCCTGCTAAGTTCAAGGTCACAAAGCTCACTACAGGGGTAAAATGTTTTCATGGGGTTCCTAGATATTTTAGGCAGCTTTAGGGGCACCACCAAACCTTAATCTTTAATATAAAAGTGCTTTTATCAAAACTGGAGAATGGTAAACCAGCTTCCAAACTTTCATTTTCAAAGCTTAACTAAACAAGCTGAAGATAGAATTCGCTGGGATGTATCCCAAGCCACCCCCATCAAATCATTCCCTGCATCTATTACCTTTTGTACCACCACCCTCTCCCTTTAGAATACAAGCTCTACGAGCATTGTCCACCTGTCCCTTCTGTATTTAACTGTACTGCATTTGTGCTCTCTTGTCCCTCTACATTGTAAAAAGCTGCATAAAATAGTTGATGCTACATATAAAAAAAGTGTATAATACAGATGCTCCAGTTTTGATTAAAATTCTTTCCATTTTTTAGCACTAAAAATTGCTGTTAGCTTATAAAGAGTTTTGCATGCATAAGTAAAAAAGGTTTACGTACATACCTCGGCCTCTTCTCCCTCCTCGTCTTCATCGTCATCCTCCTCTCCTTCAACCTCATCTTCATCACCTTCCTCATCAATATCTTCAAGTCCTTCCTCCTCTTCGTCATCATCATCTTCCTCTCCTTCGTTTTCTTCATCCTCCATATCTGGAACCTAATTAAATGTATAATTTTAGCTACCACTGATCATGTATGTAGAGATGACTAAAGGTTAAAGCAGATGTTACTCACAAGGTAGTACTGTAATGGATTTGGCCATATGTCATCCTTTATAACCTCTCCCAGCTCATCTGCGCCAGCATCAGAATGATCCGTGAACCAAGTGAAAAAGCTTTCAGGTTCTTCGTGTTGCCTCTTTCGGCTGGCTTTATTCTGTGTTGAGCTAGAGCGCTTCGTCAAATCCTAAAGTGAAGACAGAAAACCTCAATTTCAGAACATTACCTTTTCCAGGGTTTTTTTTAATGCAAAACAGTACTTGTGCAAGGTAACGATTCTGATTACTGCCCCCACACACAGCCTTTGCACCAACTTGGGCAATGACTGGGAAGAGGGAAACCTAGCAACCAGATCTTTTCCACCATTGCAAAATTAAATTGCAAATTTTCACACCCAACCCCTTTTACTGCCAGACAATTTAGGTCACTATTTCTGCAATGATTTACGAAGCCCAAACTTTGTAGAAAAAAAAAAAAAAAAAAAGGCTGCTTTTAGGGCACACACATGCAACATTCTACCCAAAATTTCTGGTAAAATAAAAGATGAAGTTGCACCAATAGTTACATAGTAGGTAAGGTTGAATAAAGACAAATAGTCAATCCAGTTCAACTTGTGAAGGTGCACATGTGCCAGTGTCTATATTCCCCATATCCCTGTATGTTGTGCTCTTTATGATGCACATCCAAGAGTCTCTTAAAAATATCCATACACCCCACAGCCACCACCAACTGTGGGAGAGGTCCACATCCTTATTACCCCTGACAGTGAAAAACCCCCTGCACGGTTTAAGGTTAAGCCGCTTCTCCAATCTCATTGTGTGCCCCCGTGTCCTCTTACACTCCGGGACAATGTTTTTTCCTAAGCTGGGATCCCCATTGAGACATTTGTAAATCACATCATGTCCCCTCAAGCGTAATTTCTCTAGCGAGAATAGATTTAGTGCTTGCCATCGTTATGCAAACATGTAAAGCATTAAAATCTTGTACACCAAATTAAAGCAATTTTTTCATTAGGCAACATTTTAAAAGCCTTTATAGGTCACCTTTGGGTTAACCATGAATAACGGCTCTAGAATTATTGCCCTCACTCCAATGCATGCAGTGATATGGAACAACTAGCACAAGCAAGGTTTTCTTACAAAGGCATCCCCAGTGTTTACATTCATATGTACATGGGGGTAGTAGGTTGCTTTGGTGTAAACATTTGACAAAGTTCCTTTTGTGATAATTTGTGCCAAGTTCTTTGAAACATTAGGGGTCTTTTAGGCACTGAAAGTGTAGGCCAGGCTCTACTAGTTGTCCACAAAGGTGACCAATAAAGGCTTTTAAAATGTTGCCCAATGTAAAAATTTCTTTGATTTGGTGTACAATATTTCCATGGCAGACAAGGAAGGTGACACCTGAAACCGTAAGGGACGTTCTATACACTGTTTACAGGTTCTTTACAGCTAGATGGCAACCCATCTCCCCCCCCCCATCAAAGACAAAGATTCCATTCAATGCCTACTTGCGTGCCTTATAAGCAACCATTACCAAGGGCACTAGCAGCCTTCTAATTTATCTCAAACTGATTCCTCCTACCTTTCCTGCTTTCCATTTTATCTCTGTTGACTTTGAGGATGGATCACCACTCTCATTTAAGTGAAACTCTTTAGAGAGAACTTTGTTTTCAAAGTAAGGATTTTCATCAAAATTCTGCCAAAGAAAGAAAAAGGGTCAGCTACCAGGTTCTCCAATCAAGACAGATAAAACCACACAACATACTTCATTGTACATACAAAATCTATTCTGTATCCAGATTTTATGTCTTCAAACTCTGTGACTTCCACCCGGGTGAGATAGTGAAGTGCCTCCTCATCCTCTTCGCCCAACAGTGCAGAGACTGCAAGAAGGAGGGGAAAAAAAAAAAAAAAGTTAGAAATGATTACCAAGCTACTATGATCCTTATGTCCCGGTTCACTTCAATGATCTGTTCACAACACAACTACTAATATCTACTAAAACAATGTATAACTGGGGGCAAAATGTTTAGCTTTAGATATAGTAAAGAGGAATTAGAACACCTGTCAGGTTTTATTGTCTAGCTTACCATCACCAAGAGAAAAAGAAAATACCAACCTTTGGGTTGTCACCAGAACTAGAGAGGAAAACTTCCAACACCAATTCTGGTGACTGGAGAAATTTCTCCTCACTTCCTATTTTGTCTTTGGGAAAGAAGTGGAGAAATTTCCCAGACATGGATAGCAAAAATCTGACAGGAATTATAATCCCCCCATACTCTATACAAAAATGTACCAAAGTTTTGCCCTGCATTCTACTTTAGAGCTCAAATCACACTACTATGATTTCAAATGCGACTTGAGTAACACAGAATTGCAAAACAAGTAAAATTGAATAGTTTTTATTGGTGACCATCCACATCAATGCCACTCAGCACAGTAAGATGAAGACCGTATGAAAAGGTTCCTGCACTACTTGGGTGTGATTTTGGCCCGATAGAATATGCAAGCCACATCCAAGTCACACTACATTGCATTGAAAATTGGATTGCAGCAGTGTGGACCTAGCCCGGTCTCATTTAAACTACTTCACATCAAATGCCCTGCTTAGCCCACTCATTTTAACAAGGATTGCATACAGTAAAGGCCTGGTACACACTAGTTTTTTCTCTTGTGCATCCCCGCGGGTTGCATGGGGGGTGGGGGAACACACACACCACACGATTGCCCTGTCAGGAGCCACTGTACTAACCATGTGTTAGTCCATCAATCTCCCCCGCTGAGCTGTTGTATTCTGACAGGGGGACGCTCCTACTCCAATCAGCGCTCTGCCATTGGCTGAGCACACTGATTCCAGCATGCGTCTGACAGAAGCCACACCAACATACACATGGGAAGGACATCATCCAGTATTTTTGTACTGGCAAATGTCTCAACATTCTGTCCGTGTGTATGGTGTTTTAAGACAAACGATGGACCGCCTTTGTAAGTCACATCAATCTCATACACAACCTAGAACATAAGCATTGCACCCAGCAATCGCTTTCTAGCCTTTTAAAAGGAACAACTGAAGTCTTGTATACATGTCATAAAGAGGAAAATGTCTACGCAATACCTCTACACTGCATGCCTGTGCAATGTTAAAGCGGCTGTATACTCGCAAGACAAAAAAAAAAAACCTGTAAGGCAAAAGGCATAATGAGCTAGTATGCAGCACATACTAGCTCGTTATGTAATACTTACCTTAGAACGAGGCGTCAGTATCTCACGCAGTCCACTCCAAGGGAGCTGACATTTTGCCCTTGGCGTGTCTTCTGGGTTCGCGGCTCCGGTGCTGCGAGTGGCCGGAGCCGCTATGAAGTCACTCCCGTGCTGGAGTTTTTTTCCCGGCAAGGACAGGCGGACGCTGCTGGGTCTTTACATGGCATGCGCCACTGACATCAGCGGCTGCATGCAAAGTGAATATCTCCTAAACCGTACGGGTTTAGGAGATATTCATTTTACCTACAGGTAAGCCTCATTATAGGCTTACCTGTAGGTAAAAGTTTGTAATTTGGGTATACAACCACTTTAAGGGAAACAAAAAAGGAGACCCCTGTGCCTTCAACATACTAAAAGGCAATTGGAATGGACACAAATGAAGATCTCATACAGCTGAATTGAATTTGAGGGCAATCTTCATAAAAAGATCTAAAATTCTGGGCTCTAGAACAATTGTCGGTCACACCTGCAATGTACATTTCTAGAGTAGTTAGGCTAAACATGAAATATTCTTACCTTGTGGGTGATTGACAAATGTTGTGACCCAGAAATTTGGGATTTTGGCGATCAATTCTGACCTCTTCTGAAAGAATGGCTGACGAAGTTTGTTGTATTTCTGTTCTACTTTCAATATCTCCTCACTTGCTTGTTCGTTCAGTCTACAGAGAGAAAATGGTTGGAATTACAAAAACTGCCGTTTAAGCAACTACACAAACATTAAAAAGACCAATATCTTATCACGGGTAAATCTTACACCAGCAAAGACAGCAGAGGATGAAGAATGGAATTTCAGTGCTTAATATGGTTTACTGCACTTTGCATCACCAATTGTAGCCACTAACTGGCAAATGATCTGTTTTTGTGAAGAATCATAGGAGCGATAGCAGAAAAGTCATCCACAGACTCTGTACGACCCCCCACTTGTGTTTTTTTTATAGTCACCCCTACTTCACAAATAAAGGTGACTAAATAGTGTTTAACAAATGGCTATACAAACAGTTTAAAGCTGTAGTGCAGGCTTCCATGTTTATTTTAAAATGCATCCAAAGTCCAAAATAATTTTTATAAAGAGAATGCAAGGGTTATATCCCATCGGGTCATCTGTGTCCCAACTGCAGATTCATCCTTGAATTTCTTGTGACCAAAACCTGAAGTTATAAGTGGTCACCAAAACAGGAATAGAGGAGAGGAAGTCTTCCAACTGGAATATTTGTTCCAGTAAAAAGCATCAAGGCTGACTATATACTACACAAGGAGATTGCCACACACACACACAAAAAAAAAAATTAAACTGTACAAATCCAAACAATCCTTTCAACATCAAATCAGGCAGGGCAATATGAAGTTGGTGGCAGATCTAAAGGAGATGGTCAGATTGTAGGCTGACCATGCACTCAAAATCCTTTAGCTCTCCCACCAACGATTTAATAAAACGGCCTGCCTGATTCAATACAAGTTCAGTGTACTTATTAGCTCCACACACAAAAAAGTATGCTGCGCTGATGACAAAAAAAGTCTACTACATAGCTTTGGGAAAAAAATAATGGAGATTTGGGGTGGGCATCCACCGCACAAAGGCTTTCCACGCACTTTGGAGCTTTCCTCTTCCTTTCTGCTGCGCCTACAGCAGTGCTTTCTCAACTCCTGTACTCAGGACCCACCAAGAGGCCAGGTTTACAAGTTAGCTGAACTACATCACAGGTGATATTTTCTGCTCAGTGATATTACCTTGGGAAGAGGCTGACAAGAATACTAACTAAAAACTGGCCTTTTAGTGGGTCCCGAGGACAGGCGTTGAGAACCACTGTCCTCAAGTACCAACAACAGGCCATGTTTTATCCCTTAAATAAAATAGTTTTTATCAATACCATATCAATATTAAGTTAAAGCACCTGTGCAAAGTATAGGAACACCTGAAAAGTACCCCCAACAGGCCATGTTGAGGACTGAGGTTGAGAACCACTGGTCTATAGAATAAATAGTATGCCTTGTCCCATCTGTGTGCCGATGGCGAGATTTCGCTTTGTTACCATGTCTCATTTTGGGAATCTCCCTAATGGTACAGAGACAGAACAGGAAGTAAAGGGGAATCTCCAATGGCACAAAGGGGAAAGGAAGTAAAAGGGAAATCTCCCTCCCAAAAAAAAAACAAAGACGAGTCAGCAAGGAAAAAACTAAACAAATTGTTTTTTGTTCCCATGTGGTTTGTTTTTCCTTACTGTCTCAACTTTTTTTTTTTTGGGGGGCTTATTTCACTTCCTGTCCCATCTCGTGTGGGGTGGGTTTTTGGTTCTCACCACACACACAAAGATGGGACAGGAAGTGAAATCTAAGACAGGAAATAAGAGAAAATCTCCTCCATACACCACAATGATGGGACATGAAAGGGAAATCTTTCCAATGGAAGAAAGATGAAGAGAGGAAGTAAAGGGAAATCAGTGGCACACAGAGGACAGGAACAAGAAATCTAACAGCACAAAGACAGGAAATAAAGGAAAATCTCCCCCAATAGCTTAACATGACAAGAAAAGGGAAGATTTCCCCAGCAGCACAAAATGACAGAACGTATTTTCAACAGGGCAAAGACCCGAAAAATGGGGAGGAGATCTTACTCAATAGCTTAATAACTGACAAGAAATATAAAGTGAAATCTCCCCAGTGCCACAAAAAAAAACCAGGAAGGGAAATCTACCCAACAGAATAGAAGGAGGTAAAGAACATACCAAACGGCACAAAGATTGAGCAGAAGAGGGAAATCTGTGGCACAGGCAGTGAAATTTCCCAAAAGCACAAAAACTGGACATGAGAAAAACCACAATGAGTTCCCTCCATACACAGAACACTCATCTCCTAATATAATGTAGTGAAGGTGACCCTATGGAGGGCGGGAGGGATGGACACACACTGTACACATTACCTGTCTATTTCATTCTGTACTTCGTCGATATGCTCGATGGCTTCCTGTTGCTCTTTTTCTAAAGGAGAAGAAAACAAAGACTGGTGTGAGAGGGGTGTAGATCGGGATGGACGGGGGTGTAGATCGGGAGTATATTGGCCGGGGGTATAGATCGGGATGGATGTATATTGGCGGGAGAACAGAGCGCTGGTTGATCGGAGAGGGGGAGTCGGTATCCCGGGGCCTCTCACCCACGTGGGTCTCCCGGCTCACAGGAAGTGCCGCGCACACAGGCCGCGTCCAGCGGGAAGGACGAACCCTGCGGCCCGGGGGACCCACGTGGACACCCGTCACCCTTCTCTCCCCCGGGGGGGTTGATAGCCGATCCCAGCCACTAAGTGTTCCCACGAGGAGCTCCCCGTGTCCCGGCCTGCGCCATGCGGATCAGGACGGAAGCATCATGGCGGAGGGAGGACAATGAGCCGGCCGGGCCTCCTGCGCCAACCCGGGGCCTGAGCAGGCCTCCCTCCCCTCCCGGCCTCGGCACGGCGACTCTCCCACCCGCCTTCCCCTCCCGGCCTCGTGCGGCGCCCAGCCCGCCTTCTCCCCGGGGCCTTCCCGGCCAGCGCGCCTTGTGGAAAATGGCCGCCCTCCCCCCTCCTCCTCCTCCCCTGTCCCCCCTCCCCGGCTCACCTGAGGTCTCGTCCGCTCCGTCGTGGTTGGAGTTCACCTCCTTTTTACTGAGTTTGGCCGCCGGCGCCGACATGTTGCTGTAGATGGGGAGAGTAGAGGCGAGGAGAGCGGAGGAGGAGAGGGGGGTGCAGGCTCGGGCCTGGCTGCTGAGGGAGGAGGAGGAGAGAGGAAGCTGCTCCTCGGTGAGGCGGTGCGGGGACCGCTCCTGGGAAGGGAGGAGGAGGGGGGGAGGACGGAACACCTCAGCAGTGATCCCCTCCTTCCTGAACGGCCTGAGAGATGCTGACGGGCGGCCCGGAGCGGGACAGACAGACGAGTGCGATGGCCGCCGCTGTGTGTGTGTGAGGTAAATGTCGCTCGCCACCACTGTGTGAGTGAGAGAGAAAAGAAGGGGAGGGGCGCACTGCGCTCGGCACCAACACGCGCTCCCGCTCTTGGGATCGAGGCAGCACCACCTCCTCCACGAGGGCGGGGGGAAGAGAGGGGGGGGGTTTGCTAACAGGTGGGCGGGACTTCCAGCATCATTTTCGATCGAAAGCTCCTCCCTCCCTCCAGCGGTTCTTGGGAAAGGTGGGGCGAGCTGTTGGGATTGGGACGGGCGCGAGGCTGGGGGGGTCACGTGAGGGGGGCGGGAAAACAGGGCGAGCTCGTGGTGCGGATGCGCGCTCAGTTCCCGCCGCACGCGGCTAGGGGAAGGGGGATGCGGCGGTGGGTGGTGTGGCCACGCCCACCCCGCGCACCAGTGTCCTGTAACCCTGTAGGTGCCTGGCTGGAGGGGGAGGGTTATATAATGCCGAGAGCGGGCGGGCGCCCTTGTTGTGTGCGCACCGCCTGCTGGTCGGTCCCAGGTGGGACATCCCACACACCTCTGTAGGTGATACTTTCCACGCTGCAAATGAACGTCAAAGTTTCAAATACGGAGCAAAAAGGCCCCATTCACACCTACACGTCCCACTAACATGCGTTGCTACGGACAACGGCAGATAGGAGCCCATTCACATGAATGGTTGTGTCCCCCACACCCATAGGCGTGCGTAGGGGGTGTGCCTGGGCACACCCTAATCACTATGTGCGGTGCCGATTCCCCCTATTGCCCAGGCTCCCCCTTCTTGTTGGCCACCCACCCTGCAGTGCTGCTGGCTTCCCTGCTCTCCTCTAGGTTGCTGCAGGGGATGTTTCAGGATGAGAGCGGGGGAATGGGCTAGTAAATATGTAATTTACCGGCCCCTTCCTTTTCTAAGTGAACACAGTGAACACACTTGCTCAAAGTGTGCATTCATAACTGAAGCATAGTAAATGGTGTCTACTATGTTTCAGTTTGTGAATCAACAGGAAGCCACTCAGCACAGAGCACTTCCCATCTTTTCACTGCCCTGTGCAGCTGAGGCTGCAGAGTAAGGCATGTGTGTTTGAGCTTTGGGGTGCACACCCTAATACAATAGGCTGTGCACACCTATGCCCACACCACAAAAGAAGCTCCCACAACTTTCCAGGCAGTGAGCCCGACACAATTTTGTAACGCACCGTTCTGACGTGTTAGTCACACAACAAAATGCACCTTTCCTGCCCGCAGTTCTAGGAAAAAAAATGGTGACACCACCTCGAGGAAAAATGGGGTCACCACTAAAAATGGTGACACCACCTCGAGGAAAAATTGTGTCACCACTAAAAATGGTGACACCACCTCGAGGAAAAATGGCATCACCATTAAAAATGGTGACACCATCTCGAGGAAAAATGGCGTCACCACAGGTGAAAAATGGCGTCACCACTAAAAACGGTGACACCACCTCGAGGAAAAATGGCATCACCACTAAAAATGGTGACACGCTTCGAGGAAAAATGGCATCACCATTAAAAATGGTGACGCCATCTCGAGGAAAAATGATGTCACCATTAAAAATGATGACACGCTTTGAGGAAAAATGGCGTCACCACTAAAAATGGTGACACCACCTTGAGGAAAAATGGTGTCAACACAGGTGAAAAATGGCGTCAGCACTAAAAATGGTGACACCACCTCGAGGAAAAACGGCGTCACCACTAAAAATAGTGACACGCTTCGAGGAAAAATGGCCTCACCACTGAAAATGGTGACACGCATGTTCCTGGAACGTACAGGTGTGAATGGAGCAGAAGGTCCAGCAAACTGGAACCCCCACTTTTCTCTGTGGGCCCAATTCACATAAAGGTATTTTCCTCTCGAAAATCTGAGGTAAAATAACTCAGATTTTTTTTTCACTCTTTTTTTCTTTTTTTTTTGCAATTCACAAAAAAACGCCACTAAAATAAAGCATGAGTGATTTAATCGAGATGTGAGGTATTTTACTCATGAAACCATTCGGTATTTTATCCAATGCCGTGATTATTCAGTGGGATGGATACACTGGAGAAGGATTAGAACCCCTGTCAGTTTTTAGTGCTAATAAAGGGGTAAAATGGTTTGACCACTTCCGGACCACCCATCGTGCATATACTGCAGCCCGGCTGTGCGAAACAACGTATCCGTACGTTGTTCACCAACGCGACCCGCTCACGCTGTGATTGAACACATTGGGAGCCAATCAGCGTGTCTGATGGCCACCGCATGAACGTTCGGGGGAATGACAAAATGGCAGTCTGCCTATGTAAACAAGGCAGATCGTCGTTCTGTCACAGAGGACTTGGTGTGCAGCTCTCATGGGAGTTTTCACCTCTCAATCAACCATCATACCATAACAACATACTTAAAGCGGCGATCCAACTGTATACATTTTTTTTTTTTAAAAATTAATATCTTTGGATTAGAACTCATATATATATAACTCATGTTTTTATGATCTATCGCCGTTCGATTGCCGATTTGCAATCAAAACATATCTTTTATTATTGTCTCCTGGCATTTTCCATTTAGCTTGTGGGCATGTGATCCCTCCTGTATTGATTTGTATTGTAAGTGTACTATCTGCCCTCATGTTGTAAAGTGCTGCACAAACTGTTGGCGCTATATAAATCCTGTATAATAATAATAATAATGTGAAGCCCTCAAGCACTATCTTCTGGGATCGGGTGCAGCTGAGCGACCAGCATGCACCGTCCGTTCTCCCGAATGCACAGGAGGACACATCTCCGCTGACAACCGCCTGCCATCCGATCCGCTCAAGACAGACGTATGGCGATACGTTCAGCCATCTGTCTGGTGGATCGGATGAGATCTGATGAAAATGGACGTGCTGTTTTTGTCCGATCTCCCCATAGAAAAAAGATGGGCTCTGACAGGTCGCTTCCCGCTCAGTGAGCAGCGACGGACCTGTCATCCGCCGGCTCAGCGGACATCAACAGAGCAATCTCCCACTGAGCTGGCGGACTCTGCTGAGCAGATCCTCCCCATGTGAAAGGGGCCTAAAGGTGAATTTACACTTTAAGTTAATACAAAATATCTTTATAAATGTCAAATATTGACTGAAAATAGTTTTAAAAATCATGCATATATAAATACCCTTCTTCCACCAATTAAAAAAAAGACAGCTTTGTCATTGGGGAGATTTGCCTTCACTTCTGTCACATAGCCAAAACAGGAAGTGAGAGGAAATCCCTACAAATTAAAATAATTCATTGAGGCCCCCCAGGTCACCAGAACTAGTGTCCCCATTGGAAGATTTCCCCTCTATTACTTTTCTGAGGACAACCCAAAATGTGGGGTTTTCTTTCACTTTCAATGATAACGATAAACAGGACAAATAGAGAGGGTGAATGGGGGCACAGGCAGCAATGAAAACTGACAGGGGTGCTAATCCGTCCACATGGGCGGGCCTAATCGGACCACCTGTGTGAAAGGGCCATTACTGTTGAGAAACTGATCCAGAGTAGAGACTCCTCCAAATTGGCAATTTATATTTTTACATTCTTTAACCACTTCCCGCTCAGCCTATAGCAGATTGACGGCCTTGAAGTGGTTCTGTTATCCTGACTGGGCATCATATGAAGTCCAGCAGGATAACATGCCAGCGCGCGCCCACAGGCGAGTGCGGCGTGTCAGTCTGACACGCTGCATCTCCGATCAAGATAAGGAGCCTCTATCAGAGGCTTCTTACCACGTGATCAGCTGTGACCAACCACAGCTGATCATCGCATGAACCAGGAAGTGCCGGTAAACGGCATTCCTTGGTTCGAGCTGACAGGGAGAGCCAATCGGTAGCTCTCCCTGTCAGAGGGGGGGTCTGTGCTGATAATCAGCACAATGATTATCAGCACAGCCCCATCAGATGTGCCAATCAGTGCCCAGCAGTGCCCCAAAAATAAAATCTGTCAGTGCCCACATAGTGCCAATCAGAGCCCACCACAGTGCCAATCAGTGCCCAGCAGTAACACCTGTCAGTACCTCATCAGTAGCTCTTCACCAGTTCTGCCCATCAGTGCCAGTCAGTGCCAATCAGTACCGCCTATCTGTGCCAGTCAGTGCCCATCACAGCTGCCTGTCAGTGCCCATCAGTGCCACCTATCATTGCCCATCAGTGCCGCCTATCAGTGTCCATCAGTGCTGCATATCAGTGCCTCTTATTGGTGGCCATCAGTGCTGCATATTAGTGCCCCCTATCCATCAATTCTACATATCAGTGCCAACTCATCAGTGTGCATCAGTGCTGCCTCATCAGTGCCCGTCAGTGAAGGGGAAAACACAATTTTATGACAGAAACTAAGAAAAACTTTTTTTTTTTCCAAAAATGGTCTTTTTTGTTTAGCAAAAAATAAAAACCCCAGAGGTGATCAAATACCACCAAACGAAAGCTATATTTGTGGGAAGAAAATGATAAAAATTTAGTTTGGGTACAGTGTTGCACGACCGCGCAATTGTCATCCAAAGTGTGACAATGCTGAAATCTGAAAATTGTCCTGGGCAGGAAGGGGGGAAAGTGCCTGGTATTGAAGTGGTTAAATACCTCATGACTGGACCACTACTTATTTACCTCATGCATTTATTTATTTATTTAGTGAATTGACCTTAACGCCGTTTTATGAGTTATTTACCTCATGTTTCTGGTTTGTGAGGTAAATAACTTATGAGGTAATAGTGACTTGACATTTTCAGCGTCTCATGAGATAATTGGAGAAAATGTGTCAGGTGATCCAGTTATCTCATGAGATATTCTTTAGTAAATTGAGCCCTGTGTCCCATCCCAGTGAAACGGTCTATGAGATCTCCTGTGTGAAATGAAGAGAAAAGCAAACTTTAATAAGGAAATCCATTCATTAGAAATACAGGCGGAGGGTCAAGTATAAGAACATCCAATGACTAAAACCTCATATGAGCTTTGGACACGTCAGTCGTTGCCATCACTTTAAGGCCTCATTCTCACGAGGGGGACTCCGTTTCCATGGAGCCTCGGTCCGCCGGCTCAGCTGGAGATCTCTCCATTGATCTCCGCTGAGCCGGCGGATGACAGGTCCCTCTCTGATCACTGAGCGGGGAGGGGCTTGTCAGGCGCCGCTGCTGCCTATGGAGGGATCGGATGAAAACAGACATCATGTTCATTTTCGTCAGATCTCACCCGATCCGATCCGCCAGCGACAGATGCCATTTCTTCAGAGCCCTAGGCCGTGAACAGCGACTCCTATGCGCATGTGCATGAGTGACGTCATCGTGGATTATCCATTCAAAGGACCGAAGCCCTTGAACCCGGAAGGATTGGGCTGTAACCCTAAAAAAATAAAATATCCTGTTGCCTTATAGAAGGTTACACAGCACAGTGCTTGTGCTGTCTAATCTGTCCCTTTCTATGCTGTAAAAAAAAACTGGTTGATCCTGCCTGTTCCTGTGTCTTCCTGTGTGTGATGACCGCGGTAATCATGGCTGTTGATCCATGATACCGTGGTCTGATTAGGTGCCTCTGTCATCCCCTGCTCTCCTCTCTCCCCCCTCTCCCCCTCCCTACCTGCTTGTCAGCTCCTGTGTGTGTGTGAGCCACCTCTCATCTCTCCTCTTGCCGCTATTAGTAGCTGGCAGTAAAGTCAAAGAAAGATTACTGCCGGTGCCTCTGTTCCACTAAGCTATACTACACTGTGTACATGTTTGTATAAAATTATGCCTCTAAATACCTTCTTTCAGATTTTTCCAGCCCCTCCCCTCCCTCGATGTAAGGGCTACAGCGGGAAGGGCTGAGCGGACAGCACATTGGTCACGTGACCTCCGGGCTGATGTCAGAGGGGAATCTCAGCCCCTCCCGCTGTAGCCCTTACATTGGGGGAGGAGAATGCCGGAGGTCACATGACCAACCAGAAAAGATCTGAAAGAAGGTATTTAGAGGCATCATTTTATACAAAAGCGTACACAGTGTAGAATAGCTTAGTAGAAGGGCTGGCAGTAATCTCTTTTTTACTTTAAAACCACTTAAGCCCCGGACCATTTGGATGGCCAAAGACCAGAGCACTTTTTGCGATTCTGCACTGCGTCGCTTTAACTGACAATTGCGCGGTCGTGCGATGTTGCACCCAAACAAAATTTATGTCCTTTTTTCCCCACAAATAGAGCTTTCTTTTGGTGGTATTTGATCGCCTCTGTGGTTATTATTTTTTGCGCTATAAACAAAAAAATAGTAACAATTTTGAAAAAACTGAATATTTTTTACCTTTTGCTATAATAAATATCCCCAAAAAATATATAAAAAAAACATTTTTTTTACTCAGTTTAGGCCGATATGTATTCTTCTACATATTTTTAGTAAAAAAAAATTGCAATAAGCGTATTGATTGGTTTGCGCAAAAGTTATAGCGTCTACAAAATAGGGGATAGTTTTATGGCTTTTTTATTATTAATTTTTTTTTTTTTACTAGTAATGGTGGCGATCTGCGATTTTTATCGGGCCTGAGACATTATGGCGGACACATCGGACAATTTTGACACATTTTTGGGACCATTGGCATTTTTACAGCGATCAATGCATTGATTACTGTAAAAATGTCATTGGCGGTGAAGGGGTTAACGACTAGGGGCAGTGAAGGGGTTAAGTGTATTCTAGTACATATTCTAACTGAAGGGGGGAGGGGACTGTGCAGGGCAGATGACAGATCATCTGTTCATATTCTGTATTAACAGGCTATCTGTCTCTTCTCCCCTCAGAGAACCAGAAACTGTGTGTTTACACACACAGATCCCGGTTCTTGGTGTGCCCCGAGCCATCGGGGGAGCTCGGCGGTGATCGACTCCGCCGGGCACTCGCATTGGTTCTGTGGGCGAGCAGGGGGCGCGTACGTGCCCCCTAGTGGCTGTCTATAGTACCGACGTAACATGACGACGATTCACGCAGCCGAGCCATGTTGCCGCAGTACAGCACAGCGGTGGCTGGTCGGCATGCGGTTAAAGCGTTTGTTACCCCAACACTTCATATTCCTAATATGTGCCTGCTGTACCATGTAAAAGTGGGGGCTGAGGACTCTCATGTGAATTGGAGGCTGAGGACTCTAATGTGAATGGGAGGCTGAGGACTCTCATGTAAAAGAGGGGGAGGTTGAGGACCTCATGTGAAGGGGGGGCTGAGGACTCTCCCATGAATGGGAGGCTGAGGATGCTCATGTAAAAGAGGGGGGTTGAGCACTCTCATGTAAAAGAGGGGGGTTGAGGATTCTCATATGAATGGGAGGCTGAGGACTTTCATGTGAAGGGAAGGCTGAGGGCTCTCATGTAAAAGAAGGGGGCTGAGGATTCTCATGTAAAAGGGGGCTGAGGATTCTAATGTAAATGGGAGGCTGAGGACACTCATGTGAAAGAGGGGGGTTGAGAACTCTCATGTGATGGGGGGCTGAGGATTCTCATGTGAATAGGAGGCTGAGGATGCTCATGTAAAACAGGGAGGTTGAGGACTCTCATGTGAAGTAGGGCAGAGGACTCTCATGTGAATAGGAGTCTGAGGACGCTCATGTAAACGAGGGGGGTTGAGGACTCATGTGAAGGGGGGGGCTGAGGATTCCCATATGAATAGGAGGCTGAGGATGCTCATGTAAAAGAGGGGAGTTGAGGACTCTCATGTAAAAGAGGGGGGCTGAGGACTCTCATATGAATGGGAGGCTGAGGACTCTCATGTGAAGGGAAGGCTGAAGACTCTCATGTAAAAGAGGGGGCTGAGGATTCTCATGTGAAAGGGGGCTGAGGATTCTCATGTGAATGGGAGGCTGAGGATGCTCATGTAAAAGAGGGGGGTTGAGGACTCTCATGTGAAGGGGGGCCGAGGATTCTCATGTGCATAGGAGGCTAAGGATGCTCATGTAAAAGAGGGGGGTTGAGGACTCTAATGTGAAGGGGGGCTGAGGATTCTCATGTGAATAGGAGGCTGAGGTTGCTCATGTAAAAGAGGGGATTGAGGACTCTCATGTGAAGGGGGGCTGAGGATTCTCATGTGAATAGGAGGCTGAGGACGCTCATGTAAAAGAGGGGGTTTGAGGACTCTCATGTGAAGGGGGGCTGAGTATTCTCATGTGAATGGGAGTCTGAGGACGCTCATGTAAAAGAGGGGGGTAGAAGACTCTCATGTGAAGGGGGGCTGAGGAGTCTCATATGAATGGGAGGCTGAGGACTGTCATGTGAAGGGGAGGCAGAGGACTCTCTTGTGAAGAGGGTGGGGTGCTGAGGATTCTCATGTGAATGGGAGGCTGTGAACTGTTATGTGAAGGAGAAGATGAGGACTCTCATGTGAAAGGGGGAGCTGAGGATTCTCATGTGAATGGGAGACTGAGGAATGTCATGTGAAGGGGAGCTGAGGACCAACCGCAGTGATGAGAAAATTTGAAGGAGCAGAATAGAAATTCTTCTTGAACAAATTTCTAACAGTGAATGTGTTTTTTCATTCAGGAAAGTCTATTCATTTCAAAATCGAATGTTAAAAGTAAAACTTTTTTTAAGTACTTTCAAACAACATTCAATAGGTCATTGAATGTACTGATGAGAATATTCATTCACAGATCTACTTGTGTATGGCCAGCTTTACAGTATGAATGGAGGAATCTCCAAGTTTGGCTATTGTATTCAGCACCCATGGTTGACTAAATACATACCTCCCAACTTTTTGAGATGGGAACATCTAGCCACTTCAGCCCCAGACCATTTGGCTGCCAAATGACCGGCCACTTTTTGCGATTGCGTTGCTTTAAATGACAATTGTGCGGTTGTGCGATGTGGCTCCCAAACGTCCTTTTTTTCCCACAAATAGAGCTTTCTTTTGGTGGTATTTGATCACCTCTGCGGTTTTTATTTTTTGCGCTTTAAACAAAAATAGAGTGACAATTTTTTTTTAAAAAGCAATATTTTGTACTTTTTGCTATAATAAATATCCCCAATTTTTTTTAAAAAAAGCACATTTTTTCTCAGTTTGGGCCGATACGTATTCTTCCACATATTTTTGGTAAAAAAAATCGCAATAAGCGTATATTGATTGGTTTGCGCAAAGTTTATAGCATCTACAAAATAGGGGGTAGTTTTATGGCATTTTTATGATTTTTTTTTTTTTACTAGTTATGGCGGCGATCTGCGATGTTGATCGTGAGTGCGACATTATGGCGGACACATCGGACATTTCTGACACTATTTTGGGACCATTGTCATTTATACAGCGATCGATGCTATAAAAATGCATTGATTACTGTGTAAATGACACTGGCAGGGAAGGGGTTAACCACTAGGGGGTGGGGAAGGGGTTAAGTGTGTCCTAGGGAGTGATTCTAACTGTTAGGGGGCGTGGCTTACTGTGACACGTCACTGATCGCTGCTCCCGATGAGAGGGAGAAGACGATCAGTGTTGTGTCACTAGGCAGAACAGGGAGATGCCTTGTTTACGAAGGCATCCCCCCGTTCTGCCGATCTGAGACCCGATCGTGGGACACTGGCGGACATCGAGTCCGCAGGTCCCGCGGGCAGGGTCACGGAGACCGCATCGAGCGCGCATGCCCGCTAGGGGGCAGGTTTAAAGCAACGTACATATACGTTGCTTTGCCTGCCCATGCCAGGCAGTCGCATACCCCTCAACATTTTGAGATGGGAATGAGGGACACCTACTAACAAATGTATGTAGGCATAGGACACACCCCCTACCACACCCCCTTAAAGGAGAATTAACCAAAAAAAGGTTAATTAAATCCACAATTAATTTTTTTTTTACCACTACTATTCCTTTATATTGGCTTTTAAAATGTACAAATGCAGCAATTTAGAAACACTTTTTTTAAAGATAAAAAGTGCATTTTATATACAACTATATAGATCAGACCAAAATGAGGGACAAATAAGGAGGAAAGAGGGACAGAGGGACATTGCTCCAAATCAGGGACAATCCATGCAAATCAGGGACAGTTGGGAGCTATGCAGTCGGCAAGCGGCTAGGGACACCTATTAGCAAAATGTGGGCATAGAACACACCCCCTGCCACGCCCCTTTAAGGAGAACTATAGGAAAAAAATGATTAGTGAAACCCACAAGTGCTTTTTTTTTGCCAGTACTAATACTTTGTAATTTTTGAAATTTACAAATGCAGTAAGGAGAGAAATATTTAAAAACATGAGCTTTAGGTTCCTTTCACACGGGGCTGTCCGTATTTAGCCATCCGCTTGCTCAGCGGGGATCGCTCCGTTGATCCCCGCTGAGCTGGCAGATGACAAGTCTGTCTCTGCACTCTGTGCAGGGATGGACCTGTCAGAGACCGCCTGTGCGTTTTCATCCGATCAGATCCACCAGACAGATGGAAAATAGAACATCAATCCATCTGGATTTTGCAGAGCGGATCGGGGCGGATCAGATGTCAGCGGGCATGTCACCGCTGACATCGGACGCTCCATAGAGCTGTATGGAGCGACCGTTCAGATCCGCCTGAAAAAACAGACAGGCGGATCTGAACGGTCCGCATATGTGAAAGGGGCCTTAGGTGAGTTTTATAGAAGTTGAAATACTTGTTTGGTTTTGTAAAGATAATATTATTGAGTTTGATAAAACAATTTGGCAATTGGAAGAAAAAAAGAAAAATCACTGCAAGAGTTAAGGTGGATGTGGATCGCAACCAAATGACATTTATTTTGTTAAAGCACCTTGTATCATACATAAATATATTTAAAAAAATACTAAATACTTATTTCATCTTTTGTTGTATCTAAGGCCCCTTTCACATGGACGTTCTGATCGGGTCCACCTCTCAGTTTTTTAGGAATTTACACTGCAAATTCTGCATTCAAAAATGCACTTAATATGCGCATCAAAAAGGCATATCAACAGACAAAGGCAATGAGCCTGTAGGCGTGAAAACACACCTGCCTAACACACACACAAAAAAAACGCACCTCTATACACATGCATAGATGTAAATGGGCTCTTAAAGAAGAAGTTATTTATGCTTTTCTTAAAAATTTGGTGGCAAGGTGGAGCTACAAGGGGGGGGGGGACACTGAAACCATGGGGGTTCCCCCAAATTAGAATTGGGCTTTAAGTACTAGTTAAATACATTTGGAGACCTAATGAATAAATAATTGATTTATATCTGCTTACAATGTGGTTTATAGCTAGAACTTTCTCGATTTGTGCGTAAAGTGGAATTAAACCTAGAAAAAAAAAAAACTCAGATAGGTAGTATTTTCTGACAGAAGAAATGCTCTATCATAAGTGCTTTTCCCTGCTTGTCAGTATTTATGTGCAATGAGCACGCATGCGCAGCTCAGTGTACATTTATGGCACCAATCTGCCTTGATAATGTGACTCCTGTGCATATACGTGAGATTGCCTTTTATCAAAGCCAAGCCAACCAAGCAGTCGAAGGTTTGAAACCTTTAAAGAAGAGCAGGAGAAGATGGCAGTGCCTGATGGGAGTGCTGACAGTGCAGAGCTGGAGCCAATCACTTGCCGGATAAGTCTGCCATAGTGTGCTAATATGCTGTGCATACTAGTACAATATGGCGATGTAGCACTCTCCTAGCGTAGGAGGCTAGGCAAATTTAGTTTTTGTCTCCTTCTGTAATCAAGGAAGCAGTGACTGTTCTGGCATGATCAGGGTCTTAGAGGTTGGGAGTTTGATTGTTTCCCCTGCCTCTGAAAAAAGTTTTCAGAGCTTAGGGTGGGAGATTCAAAGCCTGAATATTTATCAAGCTTCAGCCAATCCCTGGCAAGTAGTGCCCAGTAGGGGGGTGCAATGGAGATATATTTTGATACACTGGAGAGCAGGGTTCTTGCAGGGTTCCAGAGGTCCAGGGCTGCTGCTGTCAAGCAGCCCATGGACTGTACAACTGCTCCTCAGAAGTCCCAAGATTACATGTATTTTTCTTAGTACTGAATGCAGAACCACACCACCAGGGTCGCCATCTTACTCACTGGGTTGTGTCTGGAGGAAGCCAAAATGCGGCAGCTGTCCTGGGGATTTAAGAGTAGTGACCTTAAAGCAGAAGTCCACCCTAACATAAAAAATGACATTAAAATTCTACAAAAAAATATAAAAAAAAGCATTTGAAAAAAAAAATTTTTTTTTACTTACCAGAAACCCCTGTTGCTAGGCAGTCTTCCTAATCTGCCTCTTCCTATTCCGCGGCGCTGTTCTGTCACTTCCTCCTCTTTGGTGAGCTGCCTTGGTGTATTCTGGGACATGCGTGTGTCCCAGAAAACAACAGGGCCATTCACAAAGCGCCACACGACTCGCGCATGCGCAGTAGGAAACGGGCAGTGAAGCCACAAGGCTCCACTGCCTGTTTCCCTTAATTAGGATGGCGGCACCGGCACCCTATCCGATGGACGGATCGGCCTCAGGGGGCCGACATCGCGGGCTTGCTGGACAGGAAAGTGCCCTTATTAAAAGTCAGCAGCTACAGTGTTTGTAGTTGCTGATTTTTTTTTTAATTTAAAACGGCCGGACCTCCACTTTAAGTTGATCCTTGAGACTATGTGCTAGAGAACTGTGCATTGTGCAAGGTAACCAGATGCTTAAAAGACTTACCCCATGGCCTTCAACTGAGGGTATCTAAACCTTCATTTTTTTTGTTTTTTTTAAATAACAAACATGTCATACTTACCTCCTCTGTGCAGTTGTTTTGCACAGAGGAGCCCCGATCCTCCTCATAGAATGCATTAAGGTGAAAAAACACAAGGGTTTATACCCCTTTAACTACCAAGAAGAGCGTTTCCAGTTAAAGAGATTCCCCTCATGGTCCCAACCCGTATGGCTTTAGACTGTTCTGAGATTTGCCTTGTGGTCTTCAGATGTGAGGCCTTAGGCTCCATTCACACTAGCGCGTTTTTTGATGCATTTTGCATTTTGCAGAAATGCATGGGAATTTTTTAACATGGGTTCCTATGGAACATGTTCACATCAATGCTTTTTTGTATCTCAGCGTTTTTGGAAAGGGTCGGGGACTTTTTTTCATGCAAAAAGCAGCGTTTTGCATGTAATGGTTTTCAATGGACAAGCATCAAAAACGCAAGTGCTGCGTTTTTGCAGCGTTTTTGATGCGTTTTTGATGCGTTTTTGGTGCGTTTTTGCCGTTTTTTTTTTTTTTTTTGTAATTTTTTTTTAAGACTGTAAAAAAAAATGAAAAAAAAAAAAAACGCAAAACGCAAATCGCGGCAAAAACGCCGCAAAAACGCGGCAAAAACGCGGCTCAAAAACGTGGCAAGCATGAAAAAAAAACCTCCAAAAACGCTCAAAAGCAACATGCATAGGTGTGAATCGAGCCTTAGACTGTCCCATTTCTCATCAAGTGCGAAAGAGAAAATCACATATACCAAAGAGACTTGCCTTATGGTCCTTAACCATGAGAATTTAGCCTGCTTAGAAAGTCACCCTTATAGTCTCTCCTTAAGGCTCCATTCACACTAATGCGTTTTTTGATGCATTTTGCATTTTGCAGAAATGCATGGGAATTTTTTAACATGGGTTCCTATGGAACATGTTCACATCAATGCATTTTTGTGCCTCTGCGTTTTTTTGAAAGGGTCGGGGACTTTTTTTCATGCAAAATGCAGCATTTTGCATGCAATAGAATTCAATGGACCCGCATCCAAAAACGCAAGTACCTCGTTTTTACAGCGTTTTTGCCGCGTTTTGCCGCGTTGCGTGTTTTTTTCCCTTTCATTTTTTTTTTAACACTGTATGCAGTATAAAAAAAAACTAAAAAAAAAAAAAAAAGCAAAACGCGGCAAAAACGCATGTTCAAAAACGCGGCAAGCACCACAAAAAACACTGCAGAAACGCTCAAAAGCAACATGCATAGATGTGAATCGAGCCTTATAGAAGTTCCTGCTACAATAAACCACAAAAAGACAACCCCTGGACTGTTTATTGGAGGCCGAGTGAATGGACTGTTACTTGGGTGACTGGCAGCCTCTGTGCTCTTTGGGGAAAAAAATATTTAATATCAGCGGCCCCTGCAGGGGTAGCGCTATAGCGTAAAACTCTGGGGCCTAATAAAAAAAAAAAAATTATCAAAGGTTTAATGCCACTTTAGAGACCATTGCAATCACATCCAATTTTTTTTCTTCCCGACCAGCCGCCATAACTGTGGCAGGATGGCTCCCCTGAGCAAGCTGTAGCTGTGCATCAGCTCTTTAAGACGTTGTAGCAGGCGCACGCGATGACCGCCGAGCACCTGCGATCGCTTGTGACACACAAATCCCAGTTCTGTTAGGGGAAAGGAGAGAGATTGTGTAAGTAGGAACAACAATCTAATCAGCCACATCCCCCCCCCACAGTTAGAACACACATAGGGAACACATTTAACCTTGAACGCCCCCTAGTGTTAACCGACTCCCTGCCAGTGACATTTATACAGCAATCAGTGGCTATTTTTTAGCTCTGATCGCTGTATAAATGTCACTGGTCCCAAAAAAATGTCAGAAGTGTCCGATGTGTTTGTCGCAATGTTGCAGTCCCGATAAAAATCGCAGATCACCGCCATTACTAGTAAAAAAAAAAAATAATAATAAAAATGTCATAAATCTATCCCCTATTTTGTAGACGCTATACCTTTTGCACAAACCAATCAATATAGGCTTATTGCGATTTTTTTTAACCAAAAATATGTAGAAGAATACATATCGGCCTAAACTGATGAAGAAATTCGTTTTTTTACATTTTTTTGGATATTTATTATAGAAAAAAGTACAAAATATTGTGTTTTTTTTTCAAAATTGTTGCTCTTTTTTTGTTTATAGCCCGCAAAACTAAAACCGCAGAGGTTATCAAATACCACCAAAAGAAAGCTCTATTTGTGGGGAAAAAAAGGACATACATTTTGTTTGGGTACAACGTCGCACAACGGCGCAATTGTCAGTTAAAGCGATGCAGTGCTGTATCGCCAAAAATGGCCTGGTCAGGAAGGGGGTAAATTCTTCCAGGGCTGAAGTTGTTAAAGAATTATGTCTAAGCTAGGTATACATTCAGTTTTAGAGGTTTTTCAATTTGCGGTGCCTGTCTTTTTGCAAATATCTCCTAAACCGTGTAGGTTTAGGAGATATTTCTTGGACCTACAGGTAAGCCTTAATCTAGGCTTACCTGTAGGTCAAAGTGGTCTGTAAGGGTTTACAACCACTTAATTCTCTTGGGCATGGAGTTCACCAGCGCTTCACAGGTTGCCACTGGAGTCCTCTTCCAGTGGCAATGCCTGGAGGGATGCTCCCTCCTCCGCCCCTCCTTTTGCCTGGTTGATTGGTATAGGTGAGTCCAGTGCTGGAGGTGGGCACAACGTTTACATGAACTGTATCTCCACTGGAAAAGGGGCTACTACGTGGATGAAATCATGGTGCTGGGGGATATCAAGGGTGTATGGGGGAAAACAATGCTGAGGGGGGGTCTGGGGTGTATAGGGGGTAGCAATGCTTGGGGTAGCTTGGGTGGCTATAGTGCTAGAGGTAACAGGGATGTAGAGAGGCCACAGTGTAGGGGGTATCAGGGATGTAGTGGGGTCACAATACAAGGTGTATCTTATGGTATATGGTAACAGTGCTGGGGGGATACCTGGGGTGTACAGGGATCAGAGTGCTTGGGGGATACTGGGATGTAGAGGGGTCAGAGTGCTGGGGGGGTATCTGGGGTGTAGAGCGGTCAGAGTGCTGGGGGGATATCTGGGGTGTAGAGGGGTCAGAGTGCTGGGGGGATATCTGGGGTGTAGAGGGGTCAGAGTGCTGGGGGGATATCTGGGGTGTAGAGGGGTCAGAGTGCTGGGGGGAATATCTGGGGTGTAGAGGGGTCAGAGTGCTGGGGGGATATCTGGAGTGTAGAGGGGCCATAGTGCTGGGGAGGCATCAATCTAGCAGATATATTATATGCACAGGACAGCTTTGTTACTTTATGTATGTAGTATTTTCCCACTGTTTCTTTGCTGTACAGAATGATTGTTCATGTAGTTAATGCGGAGCTCCACCCAAAAGGGGAAGCTCCGCTTGTCTGCCTCCTACCTACTTAATGTCTGTTTACCTGCGCTGTCTCCATTGTAGGGGCCCCAAAGCATTACTGCACAGGGGCCCATGAAGCTATTAAGACGGCCCTGTGCTTGGCCAGTCCATCACCTTTACCTTCAGCTTCTTTAACAAGGCAGTGGTCGTCTTGGAGGTGTGTCTGGGGTCATTATCATGTTGGAATACTGCCCTGTGGCCCAGTCTCTCAAGGGAGGGGATCATGCTCTGCTTCAGTATGTTACAGTACATGTTGGCAATCATGGTTCCCTCAATGAGCTGTTGCTCCCCAGTGCCAGCAGCACTCATGCAGCCCCAGACCATGACAATCCCACCACCATTCTTGATTGTAGGCAAGACACACTTGTCTTTATACTCTTCACCTGGTTTCCGCCACACACGTTTGACTCCATCTGAACCAAATAAGTTTATCTTGGTCTCATCAGACCACAGGACATGGTTCCAGTAATCCATGTCCTTAGTCTGCTTGTCTTCAGCAAACTGTTTGCAGGCTTTCTTGTTCTTCTTTAGAAGAGGCTTCCTTCTGGGACGACAGCCATGCAGACCAATTTGATGCAGTGTGCGGTGGTCTGAGCACTGACAGACTGACCCCCCCACCTCTTCAACCTCTGCAACAATGCTGGCAGCACTCATACATCTATTTCTTAAAGACAACCTCTGGATTTGATGCTGAGCACGTGCACTCAACTTCTTTGGTCGACCATGGCGAGGCCTGTTCTGAGTGGAACCTGTCCTGTTAAACCCCTGTATGGCCTTGGCCACCGTACTGCAGCTCAGTTTCAGGGCCTTGGCAATCTTCTTATAGACTAGGCCATATTTATGTAGAGCAACAATTCTTTTTTTTCAGATCCTCAGAGAGTTCTTTGCCATGAGGTGTTATGTTGAACTTCCAGTGACCAGTATGAGAGAATGAGAGTGATAACACCAAATTTAACACACCTGCTCTCCATTCACACCTGAGACCTTGTAACACTAACGAGTCACATGACACCGGGGAGGGAAAATGGCTAATTAGGCCCAATTTGGACATTTTCACTTAGGGGTGTACTCACTATTTTTGCCAGCGGTTTAGACATTAATGGCTGTGTGTTGAGTTATTTTAAAGGGACAGAAAAATAAACACTGTTATACAAGCTGTACACTCATTACTTTACATTGTAGCAAAGTGTCATTTCTTCAGTGTTGTCACATGAAAAGATATAATACAATATTTACAAAAATGTGAGGGGTGTACTCACTTTTGTCAGATGCTGTATATACTGTAAGCATACAGTAAAAGTGCTACACTTAAAGTGGAAGTCCATGCTAAAACTAAAATCCCTGCATTTATAGCCACCAACATTCTAACACTAACCTATCTAGCCCTGTAAAGAAAAAATTAGTATACATACCTTTTCTGCAGCCGATCCGACCCGATCCCATTCTGAGCTGTCATTCGTGGCTTCACTGTGTGGGCAGGTGCAGAGGACACGTCCGACAACTGAAGCCCCATAGTAAGACTATGGGTGATGTCACTCCCCATTCATTTCACAGCCGTTGTCCGCTGTGTCCTTTGCAGAGCTTCAGCCGCTGGAGACCGGGTCGAATCGTCTGCAGAAAAGGTATGTTTGTTCATTTTTTCTCTACAGGGCTAGACAGGTTGGTGGCTGTAGGTGCAGGGATTTTAGTTTTAACATGGACTTCCACTTTAAGGCCCGTACACGCGATAAGAAGATCGGAAAAAAAAATTTGTACAACGAACAATCGCTCAATTATCCAATCATTAGTATAGTGCTTTCGACAGGCAATTCTGACTTTTCGGACAACAAAAGCTGAAGGTGTAGGCTGGAAAATGTTTATTGTAAGTGAACACAATGTCCGATTTTCATTTAATTGGTACAGTTTTCGTCCAAAAAGAACAAGACTACGGAAACAAAAGAATACATTACAAAAAAAATTCAACACATTACATCACTTCCGAAGTTGTATTCTGTCATACAAGAATGTTCATAAGTTGAGTAACCTCTTCATTTTTGGTATGAGACTAGCATGCAAAAAAAAGCCAGACGATTATTCGTGTGTACCAGGCTTTAGGTTATATCTAGAAAGCAGTGATTGTGACATTCGCCAAACATTTACTGGAGGTGAATCGATCACTGTCATTTAAAACACATTAGCCAGGACAATCCACCTACAGTGAACATAGAATTAAAGAGGAACTTAGCCTGCAATTTTTCATTTTAGTCCAATCACACCTGTTGTACAGAATTGCCCTGGATTCAGATACCCACCAGGTCAGGGTATCCTTGCTTTGTGCACTGGTCCAAATCATTTGGTGGAGGAGGGATTATGGTGCGGGGTTGTTTTTCAGGGGTTGGGCTTGGCCCTTTAGTTCCAGTAAAGGGAACTCTTAAGGCATCAGCATACCAAGACAGTTTGGACAATTTCATGCTCCCAACTTTGTGGGAACAGTTTAGGGATGGCCACTTCCTGTTCCAACATGACTGCGCACCAGTGCACAAAGCAAGGTCCATAAAGACTTGGATGAGCGAGTTTAAGGTGGAGGAACTTGACTGGCCTGCACAGAGTCTTGACCTCAATCCAATAGAACACGTTGGGGATGAATTAGAGCGGAGACTGCAAGCCAGGCCTTCCTGTCCAACATCAGTGCCTGACCTCACAAATGAGCTTCTGGAAGAATGGTCAGCCATTCCCATAGACACATTCCTAAACCTTGTGGACAGCCTTCCCAGAAGAGTTGAAGCTGTTATAGCTGCAAAGGGTGGGCCAACTCAATGTTGAACCCTATGGACTAAGACTGGGATGCCAATGAAGTTTACGTGCGTGTAAAGGCAGACGTCTCAATACTTTTGTTAACTATATAACTATCTACCACCCCCTGCAGAATGACAGTCCTGCTGTCTGCTGTGCCCCCTCTACTCCTTCATCCAAAGCGGGGGCACTCTAATACAGGAGGTGTGTCTCTGGCTGGATTACTGGGTGAAAACAGAAGGAAAAAGGGGAAAGCTGCAATATATTACATTTTTGGTTTTGGGTTTAATACTGCTTTAAGCCAAAAAATGACTGTTCCCTGCAGGTGAATATCTCTAGTAAATGTCTTTTAAATGACAATGATTGATCCATCTGCAGTGAATGTCACATTTACTGCTTTATATATAGCCCCTATAAGGTGTATATGTATATAATGACTTCCAATTCACTGTTTTTAAATGAGATCCCTGTGCAGAAAGTGTAATTTGTAGAAAAATAATACAGCGTTCAGGAGCTTTGTCTGAAATGTTTGATACAGATGTGTTCTTAATCCAATTTTTTTTCTTTAAGGATGAAGTTAATTAGTTTGCCAACAGCATGTCTTCATAGATGGCCTATATGAACATGGCTGCATCCACAGGCTTTAATAGCTCTCTGCAAAACACTATTTGTGGTTCTGTTTATGAAGCAAACCAATCTGTATATGCCATGATCAGAAACGTGGCGCAGAAACACAAAGGCATCCAAGAAAACATGCCTTAGGTTAGACAGGCGCAGTAAAAGGGAGCACAGGGTTGGCTGTTCATTGCTGAGCGTCTTTTGCATAATTTATTTGACAGGGCTAAAGAGCTGGGCTTGTGGGCTCTGAAAAGGCTTCACACTTAACTTTTCTTTTTTTTTCCCCGTCTCTCTCCCACCCCCATTTTGTGTCATCCAGCCAATGCTGCAGTGTAGCCATTGTTATAAGTCTTCTGTGCATAACCTTAGAAAATGGGCCTCTTATTGCTCAATCAGCAGGGGGTCTATGGGATACTCTGTGGGTAGTGCTAAAATCCAATTGCCAGCTTTACCAGTCTTACTGGAAGAGACCCATCTATACCATAGTTTTGTTTTAATTTCAGAGTATTTTACTATTTTACTCTATAATAATAATGTTATTATTAATAATAATAATAATAATAATAATAATAATAACTATTATGATTATTTTCAAAATTATTAATAATAATAATCATAATAATAATAACATTGATATTATTATAAAAGCGTATGATAAAATAAAAAAACAGACATAACAGCAAAAATAATATAAAAAATCTAATTAAGGCATGCAATCCTGTTGACTTTTTAGCAGAAATTATATAGCCACACTAATCAATGTAATGCGTCTTTGATAATTGAATAAGTAAATGCTAAAGGTGACAATGCCTTAAAATTTACCATTTTTGGGGGAATTTTCAACAAAATAAAAACCTTTACTCAATGAGCATTAGTCAATTCATTTACCCGTTACATCAGTTAAACATATTACGACACTTAATTACAGGTTTAACAGAATCCCCACCCATCATCAATACCTTTCACTAATCAGTTAAATTACAACCAATACAGTAGCTAATGATTTAATCAAAACATATTTGCGTCAGCAAGGATAGAAAAAAAAATACTGCATTTTCCAGCAGGAAAAGGCCAAAATATGTTAAGTTAGCGTATTTATCGGCGTATAACATGCACTTTTTTCCCCTTAACCTCCCTGGCGGTATTCCCGAGTGTGGCTCGGGGTTAAAATTCAGTACCATTAGCGGTAACCCCGAGCCACACTCGGGATCGCATTGCAGGATCCTGGGGCGGCTTTACTTACCTTGTCCCCGGGATCCTGCGATGTCCCCCGCAGTGTCCGAGGGCTCTGTCCTCCTCCGAAGCCTCTCTGTGCCAGGCTCCGTTCCCTGCGAGCGGCGCGACGCACGGGGGCGGAGCCTGGCGGCAAATTCAAAAAAATGTCAAAATCATAACACATACAGTACTGTAATCTTACAGATTACAGTACTGTATGAAATGATTTCACATCCCTTTTGTCCCCAGTGCTTTGTCCAATGCCCTGCATGCAGTTTTACATGATATACACTGTTCTTTCTGCCTGGAAACTGGAGATTGTCCATAGCAACCAAAAAGTGTCCCTTTACGTCAAAAGTGGCTTTAGACCAGCTAGAAAACAGCGATAGTAAATTAGAACACTTGCAGAATTGAGCGATAGTGAATTGTGGGGAAATTTATTTTATAACTATTTTTTTTATTTTTTTTTAATTATTTATTTTTATTTATTATATTATAATTTATGTTTTTGTGTTTCAAACTTTATCATACCCGGGATATCTACTAGACTCTGGTTTGGACAGATTTAAGTGTGTTATTGTTAAGATTTACAGACCTACAATATAAAACGCCAAATTTCCATGCAAAATAATTGTACCGCTTTCAGCACCTAAAATCCGAAAGAATCATACCGCCAGGGAGGTTAAAATCAGGGGAAAATCGCGGGTGCGTGTTATACGCCGATCCCCTGCGATCCTGACCTGTCAGATCTAAAAAATCGCTGACCGCGATTTGAAAATGGCGCTGCCGGTGCCGAAATACACAATGCCGGTCCTCGGCTCTTCTTGGCCACTTTCGGCTTCACTCAAGTACTCGGCTAGGTTCGGATAGCTCCGCTCAGCCAAGGACCGGCTCTGTGTATTTCGGCGCCGGCGGCGCCATTTTCAAATCGCGGTCGGTGATTTTGAAGCTCAGCGAGCTGCAAGGCTGCACTGGGGCAAGGCTGGACTGGGGCAAGGCTGGACTGGGGCAAGGCTGGACTGGGGCAAAGCTGCACTGGGGCAAGGCTGCAATGGACACTGGGGAAGGCTGCACTGACAAGGCTGCACTGACATGGCTGCACTGGCAAGGCTGCACTGGGGCAAGGCTGCACTGAGAAGGCTGCAATGATGGGCATTTAAATGTAAGTTTTTTTCCCTTCAACTTCTCTCCTAAAAGTTTTTTTTTCCTTAAAATTCCCTCCTAAATTGGGGTGCGTGTTATACGCCGATAAATACGGTATATCAAAAATATTTTATATATATTTTAATATAAAGTACAAAATTGTTAAAACTATGTCAGTCTTTAATTTCTTTGCTGTGTACTATTGAGGAGATTTCCCTTCAATTTATGTTCTGTTGATACTGCAGAAAGTGAGAGGAAGTCTCTGCAAACATGGGAGAAATTCTCTCTTACATGGTTGTCACCAGAACATGTGCTTCTATTGGACAGTTCTGATATATACTTCAAATTTTGGAATATCCTTTATTTTTAACCCAGGTGAGAGTGGTTACCAGGAAAAAAAAAAGAGAGAGCGAATCCACCTGATGGACACACATAAGGCAATTAACCACTTCAAAACCAGGCACTTAGACACCTTCCTGCCCAAGCCAATTTTCAGCGCTGTCGCACTTTGAATGACAATTGCGCGGTCATACAAATTTTTTATCATTTTGTTCCCACAAATAGAGCTTTCTTTTGGTGGTATTTGATCACCTCTGCGTTTTTTATTTTTTTGTGCAACAAATAAAAAAAGACCGAAAATTTTGAAAAAAAACAAGTTTCCTAACAGGCTCCATGGCAGCATACGTGTGGGTAGGCCCCGCCTCCATAACTACCCAATAGGACCCCTCTCCCATAAAACTTTGCTCTAGGCTGCTATTCATGTTCCTTTTTTGTCCTCCTCCGTAGGACCAGGTGTTGGTTCTCCTACCTGAAGATAACCCCCCTATGATCGAATCAGCAGAGTGCCAAATTTATTCCTCCGATAGGCCCTGACTGTTAAGCAGGGTATGGAGTGTATAGCAGAGTATAATTGGGATTGGAGAATTGGGATTGGTTCATCTATGTGCGCACTGTTTGCCTAATGTTCCAGGCGACCATTATCTGCTACCAAGTCCGGTGTGTGTGTGTGTGTGTGTGCGGTTCCTCAGCCCAGGAGTTCGTAGATGGAGGGGTAAGTTTTTTTTCATATTTGTATACACATGGCAGCAGTGTTTTTGTGTTGTTTGTACCTTTTTCCTGTGTTTCTCCCTCATCACTGGTGTCCTAGTTGGCGCTGACGCTTCCTGCATTCCAGCAGCCGCTTGCTCTATTACTTTTGGGTATCGGTGTGCGCTCTGCACAAGCGTCTCACGTCTGACGCCATCGATGATGTCACGGGCGCCACTTTTAAAAGCTGTGGAAAGCTTACAGAGCCTCGGGAATGTTTGTGGGTGATACGGCGACTTCCCAGGGCAACTATCTTGGCGGTTCAAGGTAAGACAAGCTCTATTGTCTGGGGGTTGAGGTCTTTTGTCAGCCAGCTGATGTGTGAATCTGTCTCTGCAGTTTCCTATTGTGTTGACACCATTGACTCCTCCCTGCCCCCTAGTGGCCAGCCCGCTTGTAGCAGGTATGTTTGCAGTTATGCTTTTCTACCTGTACAAGGATTGAGAGTAGGATTCTAGGACACTAGCTGATTCCTGTCTCTATCTTTTCTGTGCTTCTTTCCTTACAGCCCTTCTAGGTCTGATCCACATCGTAGTTCCCATAAAGGAAGTGGATCATCAAAATCACACCACCGGCAATCTTCCTCCAGGTCTAGCCATCATAAATCTCCTTCCAGATCTGAACAGCACAGTAAAAATCCTTCTCACCCCCCTTCATCTCACTCTAGCAAGAGATCAGAAAAATCATGCTGGGGGTGCAGGATGCCTGTTCCAGTAGACAAATCTCTCTGTGATCACTGCTTCTCTAAAGCCGTAGATGAGAGGGATGGTGCAGACCAGCGTTTAGAATTTATGGTGAGACGGGTTGTGAAAGAATTTCTACAGGAAAGAAAGGCTCAACAGCCCCGTGATTCCCCATCAGACCCATTATGCCCTCCAGTGGGAGAAGGTTCAGTACATGAGACATGGAAGTCTTCCCAGCCAAGTCGCCATTCTGCTCCTATTTCAGATAGCGAATCGGATCTGGAAGATCCTGGTATGGGGTTTGAATATGCTTTAGTCCCTTCTTTGGTGAAAGCAGTAAGAGAGGCTCTGAAGTGGGAAGACCCTGTTACTTCCTCCCCAAAACAGAGGAAATTTTTTAAGCAGCTCAATAAGGAGCAACAATATTTTCCTTTTCTCTCTGAACTGGGCGACATCATATCTGATAAATGGAGCAAGATGGACAAAAAGAGTTCCATGTAATCAAAGGTCTTGAAACTTTATCCTTTTAAGGAAGAGGAAGTAAAACAGAAGACACTGTATCTTTTAAAGATCCTCTGGAAAGACGAATTGATTTAGATCTAAAAAGGATTTACCTGACGTCAGGAATGGCATGCAAGCCAGTACTTGCGATAGCTGCAGTATCCAAAGCTTTAGAATCTTGGTCTGATAATGTGGATGAGTTCCTAAGAGGTATCTCTACTGAAACAGCTAAAGATTCTCCTATCCAGGTGATCAGGCTGGCGTCAGCCTTTCTTGGGGAAGCCTCTATTGATGTCATCCGCCTGATGTCCCGGGTTATGTTGGCGGCTGTTTCAGCACGTCGTGCCTTATGGCTCCATCCATGGCTTCCAAACAAGCTTGGTGCCGAATCCCTTTTGAAGGAACTTCACTATTTGGCAACAAGCTGGATAGTGCCATAACCCGGGCCACGGGCGGTAAGTCTGGTTTCCTCCCTCAAGATCGGCGCCTACAAAATGAGAAACGCTCTTTTCCTAGAAGACAAAATTCTGATCGCGCTAGGGAAGCGCGCAGCTATAGGCCTGGTCTGGAGTTTTCAAGGTCCTGGAAATCTAGGCAGTCTTCTTTCAAAAAACCCACAAAAGTTGGTGCCTCTGGCAACCAGGACTCCACTAAGTCCTTTTGAGATTGGGCCCGCTCAGGCATGCCAGGTGGGGGCTCGTCTTCGCCACTTCAGGCATGTCTGGGCGGCCTCAATCCGGGATTACTGGACCATCAAGACGGTCTCCTCCGGTCACAAATGGGTCTTCAACAACGCCCCAAGACTCAGATTTGTACCTACAACTCTTCCAGGTTCAGGTAGAAAAAAAGCAGGTCCTGTTAACCTACGTGAACTGTTTATTGGTTCAAGGCGCAGCCATCTCTGTTCCAGAAGAAGAAAGAGGCAAAGGCATGTATTCGCCTCTGTTCATGATACAGAAGAAAAACGGTACATGGAGGCTAGTAATAGACTTAACCCATCTCAATTCCTTTATCCGGAAGGAAAAGTTCAAAATGGAATCCTTACTCACAATTCAACAGTCAGTACATCTGGGAGACTGGATGATTTCAATCGATCTAAAAGATGCTTACTTTCACATGCCGGTGGCAACAGATTTCCAATTCCTCCGCTTCGCGGTAGGCGATCAGCATCTGCAGTTCACGTGTCTACCTTTCGGTCTAACGACGTCACCTCGGGTCTTCTCCAAGGTCTTATTATCTGTTGTAGCTCTTCTTCGCATCAAGGGGGTTCGTCTCCACCACTATCTAGACGACCTACTTCTCCTAGCTCAAAACAAAGACCAACTTTTAGAGCACAAGAGCTTAGTCATTTCCACCCTGCAAGAATTTGGGTGGCTTCTGAATTTAGAGAAGAGCCATCTAGAGCCAACACAATCCCTGGTGTTTCTAGGGGCTCACTTCAACACAATGGAAGGCACCATCTCCCTTCCATAGGAGAAAAAAGGAGTGATTCGGGACAGAATACACACGGCTCTTGCGTCATCTCACCTCTCCGCTCTCCAATGCCTGAAAGTAATTGGCACAATGACAGCCACCATTCCTATGGTGAAGTGGGCCCAATATCATACACAGCCCTTCCAAAAAGGGTTCCTTCAACAATGGGATTCTTCCAGCCAAATCCAGCGCATACACCTTACTCCAACCATGAGAACGTCTCTCCTTTGTTGGCTTCAAGGGAAAAATCTGCGCAATCACCATTCAATCATTCCCATCTCATGGGTCACAATAACATCGGATGCCAGCAATCGGGGATGGGGCGCTCACTGCCTTTCAGAAGTGTCTCAGGGCAGATGGAATTCCCCTGCTCGAGGGACTGTCTCCAACATACTGGAGCTGAGGACCGCCTTTCAGGCACTCCTGTCATTTCGCCATCTAATAGTGAATTCATCAGTATGTTAAGGTTGGACAATACAACCGCGGTGGCTTACATAAAGAAGCAAGGTGGAACTCGCAGCTGGTCTCTGATACAGGAAGTAGAGCCAATAATGAGCTGGGCTCAGAAGAATTTGTCCAACATCTCTGCGGTTTACATTCCGGGGATTCAGAATGTACAGGCGGACGTCCTCTCGCGGGTTCAAATGGACAATAACGAGTGGTCTCTCCACAGAGAGGTGTTCGAGTGGCTTCTGACCCTGGGAGTATTTCCAGAGGTCGAGCTGATTGCTTCCCCATGCAATCACAAAATGCCCAAATATTATTTGAGGTTCAGAGACCCTCAGGCATATTGAATAGATGCTCTATCAGATCAGTGGAGGTTTCAGAAGGCTTATGCCTTTCTTCCGATACCGGTGATTCTTCAATATCTCCGGAGGCTCAGAACAGAGAAGGTGGAGATCATTGCAGTGATTCCTTTCTGGCCCAACAGGCCGTGGTTCCCTCTGTTATCACTCCTCAGCTATCAAGACCCAGTTCCCCTACCTCTCAGGCCGGATCTACTGTCTCAAGGCACGACGTTACACCCATGTCCATCCTGCCTACACATCAGGGTGTGGGTCTTGAGAGGGGAAGGCTCGAAGCTCTAGGTTGTCCTGAAGAAGCTATTCCAACTCTTCTCAGTGCCAGAAGAAGAAGCACTAATAGGGTATATGAGCGTATATGGTCTAGATTCACTGATCATATGTCTTCCAGGTCGAATCCTTGTAAATCTCCAGCAGTACAAGACATACTGAGTTTTCTTCAATCAGGACTTGACCTGTCCTTAGCAATCAGCTCACTAAGAGTTCAAGTTTCAGCCATCTCGGCCTTCACAGGAATTTCATGGGCAAATCATGCATTGGTTCGTCAGTTCTTTAAAGGAGCTATCAGGCTTAGACCTCAAAGAAGACCTAGGTTCCCCAAATGGGACCTTCCTCTTGTCTTGGGTTTTCTCTCCACTGATTGGCACAGATTGGGCACATTGGGCACATGTGGATGGCCATGGGGTACATACCTGGCCATCCACATGTTGCCCGCTTCCCTGGTGGTCCTGGTGGCGTCCCTGGTGATCCAGTGCAGGCATCTGAGGGGGGGGGGCTGCGCTGATAAACAATCAGTGCAGACCCCCCTGTCAGGAGAGCCACCGATCGGCTCTCCTCTACTCTTGTCTGTCAGACGCGAGTGAGGAAAAGCCAATCAATGGCTTTTCCTATTGACATCGTGATCAGCCGTGATTGGACATGGCTGATCACTTGGTAAAGAGCCTCCGACGGAGGCTCTTTACCAAGATAGGTGTAGCGGTGTGTCAGATTGACACACCGCTCCACCGATCGCCGCGATGCGCGCCCCCCACGGGCACGCGGCGGCTGTTATCCTGGAGGACGTCATATGATGTCCAGTCAGGATAACTGAACCACCGCCTGGTCGTCATTCTGCTATAGGCCGGGTGGGAAGTGTTTAAGAAAGACCCAACAGCGTTGCACTAATACCGATACCAGTATTAGTGCTGATACTGTAACAAGACACTAAAAAAACTGTCACATGACACTAAAATTGAAAATTTCCTAATACTTACCGTAATTTTCCTTACCTGATGGACTCCATGGCAGCATACGTATGGGTTAACTCCGCCTCCACTCTTCCCCTATAGGACCCCACTCCCATAAATCTTTGCTCTGAGCCAGAGGCCGTGTTCCGTAACTAGCCTCCTCAAGAAAAGGGTGGGGGGGGCTTCTGCTGCCATGGAATCCATCAGGAAAGCAAAATTATGGTCAGTATTTGATAGGAAATTTTCAGTTTTCCTGACCGACTCCATGGCAGCATACGTATGGGAACTAACTCGCCATACACCCCATGGGCGGGCAATGCTAACCCAAAGGCTTTAATTTGTTCCGTCAAGACAGGACCTGCAAGCCAAAATAAGCAGCGGATAAGGAAGCAGACTACACAATAATGAGCCATAAACATATTGATTGAGGACCACAAGGCCGCCCTACAGACTACTTTGCAACCACATGCTGCAAAGCTGCCCAAGGTGTAGACCCACTCTTGGTCAAGTGAGCAGACACTACCTCCAAAGGAGCCAAGCCCTTGGCTCTGTGAGCCTATTGGATGGCCTAGGCAATCCGTGCCACAAACATCCTAGATGAGGCACATTTCTCTGTCCTTTCTGGCAAAAGAATGAACAGGCATTCTGAAGCCTGAAGAAAGTTGTAGCTTTGTAGATATAACTTCACAATATCTGAGGGAAGGATTCTTAGAACTGAAGGAAGGCACTGCTGGGAGTCAACTCACTAGACATGCGCTTTAACCAAGCCACAGCGCACCCTCTCCCACGTCTAAAGGATGCAAGTTAGAACTTTAAGGTTGGCAAAACAATTTCTTGGCTCCCATGAAAGACTCATGCACCCTTGGGAATTGAATCATGCATAGGTAACACCACTCAAACTGGAAAGAACGTTAAGAAAAGTTCTCCATGACCTTTGAATCAATCTCTGAGGCTTTTTTTGCCAACGTGATAGCCAGGAAAAAGGAGACAGAGAGGCCTTTAATGGAGACAGCCCTAGAACACTCCAATTCCCGAGAGGGAGTTGAGAATAAGAGGGAGACTCCATTTGTAAAACCTCCGCTTACTCCGAGGTCTGATCCTAGCTACTCCCTTAAAGAATTGTTGGACAGGAAAAGATGCCTAGACCAGGATACACCTGTGAAGGCCGATAAAGCTGACACTTGAACTCCAAGGGAGCTGACCGACAAAGCCAGATCTAAATTCAGATGGAGGAAGCCTAGCATATTTAGAACTTCTAGGTCACTACATGATCTGTCAGCAACAGACATGTATTTGAACCAACTTTGACCAGATTCTCCCGTAAACTTTTGTTTGCATTCTTTCTTCTAGTATTCAAGGGAGCGGAGATGACTCTGGAGGAGCAGCTGAGGACTTCCAATCTCAAGAACCAGGCCGTCAGACACAACCGTGCTGGACATGGATGTAGAATTGCACCCAGTGACAGAAGGTCTGGCCTGAGGAGACGGTGCACTGGGTTCCGGAAGTTGAACTGTGCTAGCAAGGGGAACCATGGCGTAATTGGCTGATAAGGTATCACTGCCACTACCTCCACAACCTCTGTTTGGAGTCTTCGTAGAAACCTGAGGTTGACAGGTCCTACCTCATTTCCAATGATTCATCAGGGCATCTGTGCCTGAAAACCTTCACACGCAGAGACCATTCATTGTTGTCCAATTGGACTCTGGAAAGAAAGTCTGCTGAGATGTAGGCTCGATTCTTCTGAGACCACAACATAATTGGCTCCCTTTCCTGTAATAGAGAACAGGCTGTGAGTCCCCCTTTGTCTTTTAACGTAGGAGACCGCCGTAGTATTGACTAACCTAAGAGCATGGACGCTCCCTTTGTTATATGGTGAAAGGCCTTTAGGGTGCAGAAGGTTGCTTGTAGCCTCAGAATGTTCAACACAATCTTGTAAAATTGACAGCCCTGTCTGCCTTGAGCTGTTCCTGACAGGCAGCAAGCCCCCTGATTCCGTATTGCTAGCATTGGACGTGATTGTGAACCAGGAAATGGGGCAATGGAATGGCAAATGAGCCAGTTCCTCCATTGCAGCCCCTGATTCCGTATTGCTAGCATTGGACGTGATTGTGAACCAGGAAATGGGGCAATGGAATGGCAAATGAGCCAGTTCCTCCATTGCAGCCACCAGGGGACTTGCTCTCATGTCTGAGGTTATTTAGATGACCTGAATTCTTCTTCCTGGATTCCTCTGCGGGAGAAACCCCTTCCAGAAGGGCTGCCTTCTTCAACTTCAACTTGACCCTCAGAACCGTAGACACCATAGTGCCAATCAATGTAGACACTGAAAGGTACGCAGGTGGGAAGAAAACAGGGCCAGGAGTATTCTGTTCCAGAACATCGGGATCCAGAGTCAAGGCAATGGTCCCCTTGATTATGTTGAACTGAGCCCCGCGGCACAAAAGAGAATGATGGGGTCTCCAGCTGACTTTTTTCCAGATTCAGCTGCCAGCCAAGCTTGAACAGCATTGAAAAGACCTGAGCTCTGGGCTCCAGCAGCTGCCCTTTGTTTTGGGACAGTAGGAGAATGACAACTATGCAGGTGTATGCTCCTTGTTTTGTTAAAGATCATAACAACCAATAAGATCCTGAAAAATACACAGGGTGATGTTGAAAGCCCGAATTGATGGAGCTGGAAATGGTCTTGACCTACAGCGAGCCGAAGGAACATGCGTAAGTCTTCTACAATGGGCACAAGAAGCTAAGCATCTTAGGACTGTTGGAAACAAGCCAGTCACCTGGCTGGACCCCCTGTGAATCAGGGACAATGTTTCCACCTTAAACTTATCCCTTGTTGAAAATTGTCTCAGGTGCGCAAGGTCCAAAACCGGCCTCTGCAAGCTGTTCTTCTTCATGACCATAAAGAGGGATGAGTACCTGCCCTGAGATCTCTCGCATTCAGAGACTGGCACGACAGCACTTTGCGACACCAGTGACTTACGTAAAGCATGAGTATATGCTTCCTTTATCTCACAGTCAGGTAAAATCCATTGAAATGAATCCGAGATGAGGAGGACTTCTGATGCACCATGCATGTCCCAGAAAAAACATTTTGACATCTCAATAGTCTGAGGCCCAAACTCAGTAGCTTCTTGGATACCCGAGTTCAAGTTTTAGCATACTTCTGGGGGGAAATCTCGTCTCCACGCAGCTTTTCCTAAAATCCTGACCTGGTCTGTAAAAACATGCGACTCTCGCATGCTCCAAACTTTGTTCTCTAGACTGTCATCTTCCTGCCTATCAGGCACCGGTCCTGAGGCAGGACCCCAACTTGCCAACTGTGGCCTGGGTTGCGGAGCTATCCACCTTGCCAAGGATGAAGCTTCCTCAAAGGGAATGCTATATTACGTCTGTTAGAGGCGGGATCAGCAAGCCCAGGCCCCAGCCATAGCACTCACTTGCCGTAACTGACGAGAGCATAACCCGCACCACTATGCGGATGTTGTGAATTGGAGCCTCACCATGGAAACCGACACCAGTTCTGGTTCCTGAACTACAGAGTTTCTGAAAACACTCTTGAATACTGTGTCCACATTCTCCATCCACATTTTTATCCTTTTCAACATGGCCACAAGAGCCCAGGCTGACTTTGGGTTATTCACTGCATCTTCCAAGGAAAAGCAAAAGGTTTGCTCAGAAGGGAGGTATCTCATCCAAAAGATGTCCCCTAGTTATGTTAGGAATGGGGAAAAATAGAACACTCTCTCTAAAGCTACATCTCCACTATTACGATTTAGAGTGCGACCCTTATACAATTCTGAGTGCAGCCCCGAACCAACTTTACAGTCTCTGGATCAAAGCTGCATCAAAAGTCACACCAAAGTAGTACAGGAACCTTCCCAGAGTGGCTGCAACTTTAAGTCACATAGATTGGAACGGGTGTCAATGAAATCAATGGTGTCCAAAGTCGCATGACAAGTGGCACTATAGGAAAACAGAGCCTGAGGTGCTTACAGAACTTCCTCTTGCTTTGCAGGGGACTCTACAGGTTCTATTCATGTAAATGCACCCATCATTGCCTTGACCAAAAGTCATTACAAGGGTAAAGAGACTCATCTCCCTCTGCCTCACTGTCTGAGGTCTTCAAAGATGGATGGCTAGGTTGGGACAGATCCAGTTCTTCCTGGTCATCCCAGTGGGAGAACACGCTGCGATGGCTTGTTGAACTTTGCCTGTGGCTTGTATAACCACTCTTTAAGGGATTCTTGCACCACGTGCCTCACTAGAGATTCCATTCGCTTGAAATCGCCACCCCTTTTCCCAACCGCAGGGGTTTAGCATAACTCACACAGAGACTCGCCCTCTGAAACCAAAGTCCCGCATTCCCAGCAGGCTTCCTTCTTGGAGCAGCTGATGTAGCGGTGGGTGCGTACAGGAGGATTCTTAGCTTCTGCTATGAAAGCTTAACTTTGATGGTGACCTATGCCAATACATCTGGAAGAGGAATGTTGTGACCTAATGAAGTCTTTATCATCTTGTGCCGTGTATTATCAATCTGACCTAGAAGGAATTAAAAAAGCAAAAATAGGGTAGAAAGGAAATGTTTAAAGAACCCAAAAAGAGTACCCAGGTCAGCAAGGAAAGTAAAGGGTTAAACCCACCCTCTCATACCTGCTACACAAGGGCTGGCCACATGGGGGCCACACAGTGTGAACTGCACAGACAGACAGAAAACCTGCACAGGTGATCAAATCATAGCAGAAACACACAGAGGCAGCATACCAGGGTGTTAATGCAGAACATCTACCTGTGATGATTGCACACAGCATCTAGGGAAAATGCTGCAAGCTGCCCACAGAGAAATCCCAATATCAACAGTACTGACCGCTGATTGAATTTCCCCACTGAAAAGATGCCACCGCCACCCCCAGCGCGTATGCGCTGAGCCCCTAGGCAGGAGTAACCCAGGGACGCCCGGCCGGAAGAGAAAGCAGCGGCTTGGAAGGCCAATGCGCTCCAGCTGCCATAGGCTGGAGCCAGGGAAGAAAACAGAAAAATACACAAACTGCTGCCATGGAATATGTCATATAAAAGTATACATCACTGCACACGGCATTAACAGATATCTGCAATTCGATCCTGCTTCCACAATCAAACTGGACCAGGTAGGCTGATCACGCCGTACTTGGGGGAGATAGGGTCACTTCCTAATATCTGGGCTATCTAGCCATTGCGCCGCTTGCCTGCCAGTGACCAGGCTTCAGCTCTTCCAGCGCCTCCTCCGTTTGCCCACTCCATACCCTGCTAATAGCTAAGGCTTATCGGAGTATCGCGACCTGTCTTCCCAGTGGTCACCGTTGGCCGTCTTGATCGCGGAGAGGAAAAACTTCAGGTAGTCGAATAACCAAACCGGTCCTTAGGAGGAGGACAAAAAGGAATGCAGCCCCTGGCTCAGAGCAAAGATTTGTGGGAGTGGAGTCCTATAGGTGAGGAGTGGAGGCGGAGTTAATCCATACGTATGCAGCAATGGAGTCAGTCAGGAAAAATAGGTATCCGCAATTGGTATCGGAGAGTACTCGGTCTTAAAAAATTACTATTGGTGTATCCCTAGTTTTAACCCCTAACCACTCTATCCAAAAAAAAATTAAAAAGCTTTGGCTTTACATATGCTTTATTTTAAACATGAGTTTAATGAGACAGACCTGTCCTTTTAAAAAAAAAAAAAAAAAAAAAAAAAGCATTTTGTGATTTTATTTGTATGTATGTATTTATTTATTTATTTAATATGAGTAAATAATAAAAAAAAAAAATTTTTTTTTAGTGAGCGCATATTAAACGGTGCATATTAGTCATTTTTATTTTTATATCTAGCCATGCAGCCAGAGGGTGGAGTTCACATCTACTTTATACTTTTTTACAGGGTCTTCTTAGTTCCCATTTTAAAAAATGAGAGAAGATGCTTTATTTCTTGATAAAATAAAGAATTTGAAAAAAAAAAATGAGAGAAAGAAAGAAAAAGAGTCTGAAAAGGAACAGTGTTTGCTCTGCTGTCTCTGTGAATCCTCTCTCATGGTGAATCACAAAAATAAATGTTTTTATAAAATATAAAAAAATATATAAAATAAAAGATTTTATAAACATTGTAAAAAAAAGTAATTGAAACATAAAAGCTAGCTAAAAAAATAAACAAATTACCCTATAAAATGATAGTTTCCCTTGTAAGTATTAATGTACTTTTGAAGCATATGCTCCATATGATACCAAAAATATCTGTGTGCTCTCTATTTAGATGAAAAAATATATATACTGTATATATAGTGATATGATTCAATAGTGTCAGTCAATTCATTCACCTGTTTCATAAATAAACATAAACATAACATAAACAACTTCAAAAACCATATATTAAAGTGTGCTGTCCAAAATACATGAATATATTACGTTGCAAAGCGTGTTTATGTTGGAGAGTCTGTAGGTGTAATTTTAAATACTACACTATGAGAATTACACTATGAGAACTCTCTCCTTTTATTGAGCCTGGTGAAAAAACAAGCTACTGTATATATAGAACCAGCAAGTTGGAGGCAAAGAAAGAAAAGAGAAGATCTATGGTCCCCCACCAGATATAAGCAAGTTTGACCCCTTAGACTTAAAAGCTCAGGGTCCATTTATCCTGGTGAGTAGGGGTACAAGAGGGGTGTGTGCCACACTTCGCGTCATGTTTATCTGGAGCACTTAAGTACTTTTTTCATGAACTATTGAGCATGAGCACTTTATTGGAGGATGGATGTTTATGAAATGGATAACTTTTAAATTTGGAATATTTCATTATAATTTTTTGTTGGACTAATCAGTTTACTGTACATATCTATATATTTTTAGGGTTTGTCATATAATGTGGAATACACTGTATGCGCTGTGGTAACATTTGAGATTATTGATGCATCACTGCAGCAGAGGTAAGTATAGTGGACTTTAGTTTCATTTTAAAGTGTATCTATTGCTAACACTTTTTGGCCTTGGATAGAATTAGGAGTGTTTTAAACTCCTATTAGTTTTATTTAATTTTTTTCTGCTATTTTTTTGGGGGGGGGGGGGCTATCATTGAGACAAAACAGGAACTTAAAACTCTACAAAATTCAGGGAAATTCCCTCTTAGAAAGTTGTTGCTTGAAAATCAAGTCCCCATTGGAAGATTTCACCTCCTGTTCTGGTGACAACTGTAACATTTTGGGTTTCCCCAAAATGGTCACCATGGCAGATAGAGAAGGTTCCCAGGAACCTTCCCAGCAGGGATACAGACATCAATAAAAACCTGACAGGAGTTGTAACCCTTCCCCCTTTAAAAAATATTATTTTATTTTCTATTAAATTATTCTATATATAAATTGTATTTATCATTTTATACTACATGTTTCTCTTATACCCATATACATATAAATACAATAATAAATATATAATATAAATAAATATAACATTATAAATATATTATTATATATATATATCTATATATATATATAGATATAGATATATATATATAGATATATATATAGATATATATATATATCTATATCTATATATAGATATATATATATATCTATATATAGATATATCTATCTATATATCTATATATAGATATATATATAGATATATAGATATATCTATATATATATATATTACATTCTTCTATATGTACATTTTATTTATAATTATATACTGTATGTTTCTCTTTTACCCGTATACATATTAATACAATATCAATATTGAGATTCAGAATACTTTATTAATTCCAAAGGGAAAATATTATGATACAAATACATTCAACAAAGACAACACAGGATCACAATAATGAACGGAACAAGACACAATGACACAATAAATTACCAATGACAGTAATTTGTACCAAATACAACTAAATTAAAACTTTACTCTAATAAACCATCCATACTAAATAAACATACTAAATAAACATATAATTATAAATATATATTATTTATGTTTTTTTATTTTAAGTTTATTTTACTTTAGTTTATACTATCAGCTATTTTTAGCTGGGCAGAGGTTAAATTGTACCTCTAGCCAAAATAGTATATACTATATGTTTATAATTATATGTTTATATGTTTATTTATAATATATATTTATAATTGTATTTAAATGTACAGTATATGGTTTTAAGAGAATCATACATATTATTGATTTTTTAAAATACATATTGATTTGAATATTAACATCGAACTGATCACTTTCATGTGTACATCTAAAAAAAAATCTTAGTGCAATGCTACCAGCCATATTAAGGTAAGGCTATGTCAGCGATGAGTGTACTTTAAATTTAAATATAACGTCAACGGTGTGCAAGAAAATTTTCCCCCTAAACATGATTTTATCAAAAATAAAATCTGTCCTAGAACACATGGTCTTCAACTACTGCCAAACTTCAGAAAATTCTGCAGGATCAATATTATAGTAAGCCAAGCACCTAGTAGCAGTACTACTGTACTCTCATGACAAAATTTATTGTTAACTTTCCTTTAATAGCTCATATGTATTTTTTTTGTCCTTTGATAGCTATTGTAAATTCAGTAGTGCAATGTTTACATTGTTCGATCCAAGTCATCAGTAAAATACGTAGAATTCACTTGAGAATATCTACTTACATAAAACAGATACTTTTTCCTTTGGTCACAGTTTCCTGTGTGCAGCATAAATCATTTCCTGTAATGCCCAAAACTAATTTTACTGTAACTTTTTACCTGCACCTGCAGCATGGTACAAAGCACTAAATGAATTTCTGATACTACTACGTTCAGGAGTTTTACCAAATTCTATATATTTTTTTAAGATTAACTGAATAATTTTAATTTAATTTTCCGAGACTTTGCACAAAGTATTCTCTTAGAATATCACAAATCACTACATGCTCAAATATTTATAAATATGAAATAGACACTTTATGGATTTAAATGTTGCCCTAAAATAAATATAATATTACAGCTCCATTAGAAAACTATAATTTTATAAAACAACCCTTTTGGCATGTGATCTCTTGAGCTAAGGAAGCAGCCCAGCCTGCCAATATTCCACTCTCAGTAAAGAATAAGACTCATGTCAAGGCTTTGGGTCATATGACCAATCATCATAGGTTCTTCCCAGGGCAGCTGTTTTCTGCAGCCAAAGTGGGTGGGCTTCTGTATAGAACTGCATTTTGTTGCCTAATTATGTCTTTTTTTTGACCATTTTCTTTTTGTTTCCTGCATATTGCAACAACTTCCCATTTGTTGCTTGTATATTGTAACAATTGCCTTTTTGTTGCCCAGATATTGTAACAATTGCCCATTTGTTGCCCGCATATTATAACAATTGCCTGTTTATTGCCTGCATATTGAAACAAAGCCTATGTAATGCTTCAGGCAGTGAACTATGTTGGATTGTGTGGATCACAGCTTCAGAAGTCTATGAATACTATATTCTTAACAGTTAACTTTAACCTTAACAGCTATCAGGTAGGAAGACTCAGATAAGTTTGGAAATACAATTGGTTTTATTTAGAGTGTTAATACACAGCCACGATGGGGAGCTTCAGAGGCAACGTAAGCTTAGTAGCACTACACAGGAATAAAGTTTATAGGAAACGTAAAGATACTTGCAGTGAGTGGATTCCTAGAGATGGGGTCACCCAGTGGCTTCTTGAGAGATGTACTGGTCTCTTATGTGGAAAGGAACAGGTAAGGTTTTCTTCGGGCAAAGTAGACTGTGGGTAGGGCAGAGGAGAGTCTCTGGCTACTAGAGAGGAAGGGGCTCTGTCCGGCCCAACAAATGGAAGTTGGAGGGGCACTGTCCGGCCCAAAAGTGAGGTGGAAGACGGGGCTCTATCTGGCCCAAAAGTGAGATGATAGTCGGGGCTCTGACCGGCCCAAAAGAGAGATGGTAGTTGGGGCTCTGTCCGGCCCTAAAGAGAGATGATATTCGGGGCTCTGACCGGCCCAAAAGAGAGATGGTAGTTGGGGCTCTGTCCGACCCAAAAGAGAGATGATAGTTGGGGCTCCGACTGGCCCAAAAGAGAGATGATAGTCGGGGCTCTGACCGGCCCAATAGAAAGAGATGACGGCAGTCTTCTGTTGGAGATCTTTACCTGGCATCAGGTTCTTAGCACGAACGTCAAGCAAATGGCGTCGGCTGTTTAAGTAGGGACAAGAGGAGGAGCCAGGTGATGTCATTGTGACGTTATCAATCTGCGACGGAGTTTGTGGAGATATCAGAGCTCCCAGTGGAAAGATAAGAATATTGCAGGAGAAATGTCAGAGCCTCCAGTGGAGGGATAAAGACATTACAGGAGAAATGTCGGATCCTCCAGTGGAGGGATAAAGACATTACAGGAGACATGTCGGAGCCTCCAGTGGAGGAATAAAGACATTACAGGAGAGATGTCGGACCCTCCAGTGGAGGGATAAGGACATTACAGCCTATTGGATCACCTAACAGATTTTAGTTTAATTTTGAAGTCAAAATTTGGCAATAAATAGGCAGCTTCAATACAATTCATTGATAGAGCGAATCACAAAAGGAAAAATAGATTACAGCAATTTCTTCTGACAAGCTTCATCAAGGTCCAAGCAGTACTAATGCAAAATGTTTTAGCAGAGTGTTAATAAGACAATCTTTAACCACTGAAACCTTTACTCCCCCTGACCAGGCCATTTTTTGTGATAAATCACTGCGTTACTTTTTTGAAAAATTATGTTTATTCAACATTTTTGTTAGACACACAAAACAACATGCACAAATACAATACTTGTGTGCCAACCCCCTTCCCCCCAACAATTCCCCCCGTCCCCTCCAAATCCCTCCCCCCCTCCCCCCACCCCGTAACTTGTGCAACATTCCATACAGTACAGGAGCATAATCCATTCAACGACCTTGGTGACAATAACAATTGTTTTCCTAGAATTTAATGCACTACACCATCTTGTCAAGGAAATAGTCTTCTACTTGGCCACATATAGGAAATGTAGTTTAATTGTGGTTACAGATGGGTCTCAAGTCCGCAGTACCTAAATTAAAGTATTATTGGCATCAATCCAGCACTGCCACACCTTCTCAAACTTTTTGGGGCAACCCCTACTGAGGTATGTAGCTTTGTAAAGCGTTTACAATGTTTACAATGTCTTTCCAGTAGGACACTGTCGGTGGTTCAGGTTTTTTCCAACATAATACTATGGCTTTAGGTGCATAAAACAGTGAGAGAGATATCATGGTTCTTTGTGCTCTACGCGGTGCTATCTCCTCCACCTGGCCCAGTAGGCACACTGATATTGTAAGTGGGATGGGTATAGTCAAAAGGGCTTGTATGGTACGCATAACCCCCGTCCAGAACTCCCGAATCAGCCGGCAATGCCAAAATATATGATCGAAGTCTGCAGGGCTGCTGGTACATCGCCAGCACTCAGCTGCGCCAGTGCCATATATGCTGGCTATCCTTGCTGGGGTATAATACACCCTATGCAGCCGTTTAAATTGGATAAGCCTATCTCGAGCTGATACTAGAGTCCCAAACTGGTGATCCCACATATCATCCCAATCATCTCCCCCGAAATCGGGAATTAAAGCATTCCATGTGTCCCTGCATTTGCTAAGCATTTTTGGCCTTTCTACAAACAAATCTTTATAGACTTCTTATAAACGTTTTTTAAGATTCTTGTCACATAGTAAAGACTCCAAAGGGGATGATCCTAATTCCAGGGTATCTGATCCAAACTGTGTCTTGAATGCATGTCTTAGTTGTATGTAACGGGAAGAAGTACCAGTTAGGAAACCCGTGTTTGTCCTTTAGTTGATTGAAAGTGAGTAATTTCTTACCCTCAATGGGATCTGGTATCGTGCCCAAATGTGGTAGTTTAGGGTTAAACCATAAGGGGGTGTCTGGTGACGAAATACCTGTCTGAGCTTTCATCAGCACCTGTGCTCTGACCCACGCACGCACTGTGATGCGCATCGAGCCAGGCAAAGATGGCGATGCTGACATGCCTCTGTATAACAGAAAAAATAGGCTCTCATATGACCCCATAAAAGCTGCTTCCAACACATTTGCTGCATCCCCATCATCACGTAACAGTCAGTGTCTGGCCACCACCATTTGCCCCGCTATAACGTTTTTTAAAAGGTCTGGAAGGGCTAGCCCTCCCTGTCCCAGAGGCTCCTGCAGTGTTCGAAGGCTGATCCTGGGGTGTGTTGTGGACCACAGGAAAGACCCAAACAGGCTGTTCACACGTTTGAAGAATGAAGATGGGACCCATATTGGGGAATTTCTTAAGAAATACAGGAAGACCGGCAAAACCTTCATCTTAAGAAGATTTACCCTGCCAATAAGTGAAAGTGGTAGATGCTTCAAAGCATCTAGCTGTATTTTTACCTTTGCCAGTAGTGGGAGGAGATTTAATGACATGTAATCGCTTAACTTGGGGGTTACATGAATACTGAGATATTTAAACTGAGATACCCAGGCAATGGGAACCTGTTTCGTCGCCAGAGCCTGAGCACCCATATCTATGGCCATTGCATTTGATTTCTCCCAATTCACGCTCAACCCTGAGAATCAGGAATACTCTCCCAAGATCTCAATGACTGCCTCTAAGGATGGTCCCGGGTCCTGTAAGAAGAGAAGCATGTCGTCTACATACAAAGCGGTACACTCGCACATGCTTCCTACCTCTAACACCTTCACATCAGGTGATTTCCTGAGTGCTATGGCTAATGACTCTATCACCAGGGCAAGTAATGATGGCAATAGGGGGCATCCCTGACGCGTTCTTCTACCTACTGCAAACTGAGGTGAGACTGACGTACCCAACTTTATGGCCGCCATTGACTGACTGTATAGCAAAGATATCCATGTCCTAAACATGTCTCCAAACCCCATATGTCTCAATACCGCCGACATGTAGTTCCAGTCTACGGAGTCGAAGGCTTTAGCCATGTTGAGGGATACCACCACCCTGGCCCCTTGATTAATGTGATCAATCTGTAGGTGTGTGAACAGCCTGCGAAGGTTTGTCTGTAGACTTTTGAGGGATAAAGCCTGTTTGATCTATGGCCACTAGAGTAGTGATAACTTTTGACAGTCTTGTAGCTAGTATCTTTGTCAAGATCTTTAAGTCTTGATTCAAAAGTGCTATGGGTTTATAAAAGGAGCAGACTAACGGGTCCTTACCCGGTTTGGGCAGTAGAATAACCTGAGCCTCCAATAGTGAGTCTGGGAGAATCTTATTTTCTAGACAAAAAAGGAAAAGAAACTTAAGCCGTGGAACAAGGGCCTCCAGATGTGCTCTGTACCACTCAATACATAACCCATCAGGGCCTGGGGATTTGTGCGGAGGGAATGATCTGATAGCCATTTCAATCTCCTTCTCTGTTATCTCAGCCTCCATACCATTCCTATCATTTTTGGACAGCATAGTGATATCTAAAGAAGACAGCATTGTCTCCAATTCTTGTGCATTATTAGCTGATATAGTTCCCTGTAATATTCTACAAACGTATCCAAAATATCAGTTGGATCCGTAAGGAGAACGCCTTGTCCATTTTTAATGCAAGGTATGTTTGTCTGCATTCTCTGTTCTGCAACTAGTAGCCAGTAACTTCCCATTTTTATCACCTTGTTCAAAGATGGACTCAACCCTCTTTGTCCAGGAAGTATGCGTCAGCTCAGTGAAGTGCAGCGCCAAAAGATGGCGAGCCTCCAGTAGCTCTAGGTAGGTGACATCTGATTGGTTATTTGCATGCGCTAGTTCGCGCGTCCTCTCTACATCTTGTAGTTCTTGGGTTTTACTATGGAAAATTTTTCGTGCCTGCTTAATGGACAATATATACTGTCCCCGCATACATGCCTTAAAGGCATCCCACACAACAGGTAAGTCCGCTGACTCAAGATTATCCTCCCAATAGCCAGAGACATGCAGTGCCACCTGTGAGGACACGGACTCTACCTCCAACCAACCCGAATTTAACCTCCATGCTCCCCCCCTAAACCGCAAGGGCAGACCTATGTGCACAGATAAGGGTGTATGGTCTGAGAGGCCACCAGCTAGGTAATTTGAGCCCCTTACCAGCTGTAGCATGGGATCATTGGCAAATGCCAGATCTATCCGTGAGGAAGATCTATGAGTTTTTGATAAATAGGAGAAGCTCCTGGTAGTTGGATTTTTCCATCTCCACAGCTCTGTTAAAGAAGCCGTGTCTGCAGCTAAATCTACTGAAGCCGCCCTGGATGCGTTAGACGAATCCAAGGCGGCACACAAGATGGCGTTGAAGTCGCCTGCTATCAATAGGGGGAGATGCATAAAAGGAGCCAACTTGCCCAGCAGATCATACAACACCTGAATCTGAAATGGGGGAGGAACATAGAGGTTCACCAGCACCATCTTATGCGCATATATATCAGAAATAACAATTAGGAACCGACCACCCGGGTCAGATATGACCTGATGAATGGTATAGGGTACCGTCCTGCTAATTAAAATAGCTACTTCTCTGGCGTATGTGGAGTATGTGGCATGCAACGCACGTTGAATCCAAGATCTGCGCAAGGACAGCACCCTGTTCCCATCCAAATACGTCTCCTGCAAGAACACCAGCTGTGGTTTGATCGGTTTCAAGTATTGGAACATCAAGGCCCTGCGGAACTTATCATTTAGGCCTCGGACGTTCCAAGACACTACATTAACAATTAACCCCGTCATAATCATATATTAGCAGACCATATATATTACTATATACCGTGAACATAAGTAAGTGTGACCAAGGAATACCCATATTTTGTACGTGTATCAGATTATACCTGTCACCAAAGGTCCAACGTGAAATATTGCACATTCGTTGAAAACAGTTCTCAAGTCCCTTGTAGCCCCCTGCTGCGGTGTTAAAAAAACAACAAAAACTATACACCTAGCTTGTTACCAAAATTTGTCTCCGAACATTGAGAGAATGTGGCCAGAAAAAAGAAAGAGGTCAAAACAAAACAGAAAAAAAAGTGCAAAAAAAATTCCTGAGTCCGTCAGTCTGGAAGACATTATCGTCCGTGCCTTTGTCGCTCCGTGCATTCAGAGCGGAAACCTTGCATTCCCCCAATTGAGAGGAGTAGGATCATTCTGACCAACAGGAAACATCCAAGCTCAACAGAAGTTACCCATGGGGACCGTTAATGCTCAGGGTATGCCGGGAGTAAGCAGATTGTTAATTGGTACCATGTGTAAGAGTATCATCTCCCAGCCTTATCCAGCCTGATAAGGAGGCAAAGACACCCTTCTCCCCAAAAAAGTAACGGGGAGGACAAAAAGAAAAACAGTCTCGCACTTGCAGTTAAGAAGGAGAAAACAGTTAACATAGCATTGTCTTGACTCACATACTGTCAATCCAGTCGTTGGCCTCCATAGGTGTGTCAAAGAATTGAACCATGCCCTTGTGTGGAACTCGTAGCCTGCTGGGGTATAACATGCTATACTTAATGTCCTTTTCTCTCAGCCTGCGTCTCACCTCGTTGAAGGATCTGCAGTGTTTCTGGACCTCAGCAGAAAAATCTGGGAAAGGCATCACTTTGGTGTTCTCATAAGGCAGTTCTGGATGTTTCCGGGCCTCTGCCAATATCATATCTCTGTCTCGAAAGTTCAGGAACCGCACCAGAAATGGCCGTGGGTGGGCACCTTCAGGGCGACGGCCCGTAGGGACTCTGTGAGCCCTTTCTACCACGTATGTGGGAGGCATGTCTGGTAAGCCTAGCAGGCTTTTAAAGAACGATTCAGCAAAAGCAGCTGGCCGGGAGCCCTCAGCCCCCTCCGGCAGGCCCGCCACGCAGATATTATTATGTCTTTGCCTATTTTCGGCATCGTCCACTTTATGGACTAGAGACCTCACCACAGAATGTAAGTCTGCTATCTGTGCAGCCTGATACCCCTGCTGATCTCCTACATCTCCAATCCGGCCTTCTGCCTCCGTCAGCCGCCCCCTGATCTTGACTAAATCATGGCGGATCAGTGTGCATTCTGCTTTCCCGAGCGCTGTTGTTTCGGGTCTTTCAGGGACTTACCCCGGCCTTTTGTGGACATAATCGCTGCCATTCGGAGGATCCAGAACACTGTGGGAGGGAGAGGGGTTTCTCCCCGTCGATGACAGAGCAGGGGAAGAAGGTATTTTACATGGATGTACACGGAGCTCTGCAGGCACACGTCTTCTCTGGCTCACATCCCGGCCACGCCCCCCCATCACTGCGTTACTTTAACCGACAATTGCGCAGCCATGCAACGCTGTACCCAAATAAAATTTATGTCATTTTCTGCTCTGTAAACAAAAAAAGACCGACAATTAAAAAAAAAAAAAAAAATATATATATATATATATATATATATATATATATATATATATATATATATATATATATATATATGTTTTTTACTTTCTGCTATATAAAACATAGCCAATAAAAAAATGTAAATAAACAATTTTCTTCATAAATTTAGGCCAATATGTATTCTGCTACATTTTTTTGGTAAAAAAAATCCCAATAAGCGTATAATGATTGGTTTGCATAAAAGTTATAGTGTCTACAAACTATGGGATAGATACTGATTTTTTTTTTTTTATGCTAGTAATGGCGACAATCAGTGACTTGTAGTGGGACTGCAATATTGCGGTGGACATTCTGACACTTTGAGGGAACCAGTGACACTATTATGCCCTGTACACACGGCCGGATTTTCCAACGGAAAATGTGTGATAGGACCTTGTTGCCGGAAATTCCGACCGTGTGTGGGCTCCATCACACATTTTCCATCGGATTTTCCGACACACAAAGTTTGAGAGCAGGCTATAAAATTTTCTGACAACAAAATCCGTTGTCGGAATTTCCGATCGTGTGTACACAAATCCGACGCACAAAGTGCCACGCATGCTCAGAATAAATAAAGAGATGAAAGCTATTGGCTACTGCCCCGCTCATAGTCCCGACGTACATGTGTTACATCACCGCGTTCAGAATGATCAGATTTTCCTACAACTTTGTGTGACCGTGTGTATGCAAGACAAGTTTGAGCCAACATCCGTGGGAAAAAATCCTAGGATTTTGTTGTCGGAATGTCCGATCAATGTCCGACCGTGTGTACAGGGCATTACAGTGATCAGTGCTAAAAATATACACCGTCACTGTACTAATGACACTGGCTGGGAAGGGGTTAAACTTCTAGGGTGATCAAAGAGTTAAGTATGTGCCTAGCCAGTGTTTTTGTGTATTTTGTGTGCTGCTTTTACCAAGGGAAGTGATGGATTTTATTTTCAGGGACACAAAATCCATCACTTTCCCCCTGTAAGAATGGAGCCATTCCATTGTAGCTCTGTCTGTATATTTAGGGCCGTTGTCCTGCTGGAAGATGAACCTCCGCCCCAGTCTCAAGTCTTTTACAGACTCCAACAGATTCTCTTCTAAGATTGCCCTGTATGTGGCTCCATCCATCTTCCCATCAACTGTGACCAGCTTCCTGTCCCTGCTGAAGAAAAGCATCCCCACAACATGATGCTGCCACCACCATGTGTCATGGTGGGGATGGTGTGTTCAGGGTGATGTTAGTTTTCCATCGCACACAGGGTTTTGCTTTTAGGCCAAAAAGTTCAATTTTGGTCTCATCTGTCCAGAAAAACCTTTTTCCACGTTTGCTGTGTCCCTCACATGGCTTCTCGTGAACTGCAAATTGGACTTCTTATGGCTTTCTTTCATGAATAGCTTTCTACTTGCCACTCTTCGATGTTTAGGTGGACGGCCATGTCTTGGTAGGTTTGCAGTTGTACCATGCTCTTTCCATTTTCGGATAATGGATTGAACAGTGCTCCGTGAGATGTTCAAAGCTTGGAATATTTTTTATAACCTAACTCTGATTTAAAGGGGTTGTAAAGTCAGAAGATGCATTCTATGCATTAGGATAAAAAGCTTTCTGCATACCTCAGCCCCCCTAACATTTACTTGAGGTCCCTCTCTATCCAGCAAAATCCTTGAGCGGCTCAGCCATCTGAGATTCTCCTTCCTGAGACACACAGCAGCGCCATTGGCTCCGGCTGCTGTCAATCAAAGTCAGCTAGCCAATCAGGAGAGAGAGAGGCGGGGCTCCGTGTCTGAATGGACACAGGGAGCTGTGACTCTGCTCGGGGGACCCCATAGCAAGCTGCTTGCTGTGGCGGCACTAAACAGGAGGGAGGTGCTGGGAGTACAGAAGAGGGAGCTGAGAAGAAGAGGAGCCGGGCTTCTCTGTGCAAATCCACTGCAACAGAGCAGGTAAGTATTGTCAGAGTAGGACTATTGTCAGAATAGGACAGTATTGTCGCAATGACAAATATACAAATACATAAGATATGTTTAAACAAAAAATTACATGGTCCATGAATATAAGGGAACAAATAATAAACATGGGATGTTCTTAGATAAACCTGCTGAGAATAGAAAGCCCAGCAGACAATATCAAAATGTAGTAAATGTATATTTAATCTAACAAAATACAGTTCTAATCAGTAGTCAGGATAATAACCATGTGTTGTAACGTACAGGAACCTGAGTATGGTAGGGAGAGCCAAGTGAGGGGGGGAGGGGGGAATGGGTCGAGGGGGAATAGTGGATAAGACATAATAGGGGACCTTTGTACCAATTTCTGAGAATATCAATGTCAACACTTAATGAAGTTCTAAGACAACCCAATACAGTATGTATTGGGTTCAAACAACATAAAGAGAGAGGAGGGGGGGAAGCAGAATTGAGGAAAAAAAGGAATAAAAGGAATAAAAGAGGGTCAGCCCAGAGCTCATTAGGGAACCAAAATGTGATGGATCCATGGGTCCCAGATTTTATCATATTTTTTAGAGTTATTATGGAGTGTGTGAGCGAGTTTGTCATTGACCATAATCCAGTTGACTTTATTTTTGACATAATCCAGAGGAATAACCAGTTGTTTCCAATGACGGGCCACTATAATCCTTGTCAATAACAGTATATATGTGATTCATTTTGTTGATTTCCTGGGCACCTCATTAGGTAACCTATGGAACAAGGCCACCTCTGGGGATCTACAGATGCTTACCCCTGTCACCGAATGTATTAAATTAATGTTTGTTTCTTTTAAAGGAAAAAAAAAATAAGGCTTTACAATTACTTTAAACTTCTCCAAACTTTATTCCTGACCTGTCTGGTGTGTTCCTTCCTGATGCTGCTTGTTCACTAAGATTCTCTAACAAACCACTGAGGGCTTCATAGAACAGCTGTATTTATACCAGGGGCGGACTGAAAACTCATGGGGCCCCCGGGCAATCGGAGATCATAGGGCCCCCCGCGCCCACATGTAATACACACACCAAGCCCCACCTACAAATTGCAGCTCAGCTGCATAGAGGGATCATTTAAATATCTACCACAGCATAGCCTGCACGGAGGATCTCGTCTTCTTTCCGTAGAAGCCGTTGGGCACTTCCAGGTTTAATAATGGCTGCCGTGTGACAGCCATCTTTATGACACCACCTGAGGCATTTTATAAAAGCAGAGGGCCTGTGTGCGAGATCATGATTTGGGCTCTAATATCAGAGAAAAAAGTGCAGCACGGAGAGAGGGAAAGAGAGAGGGGGGTGAGAGAGAGGGATGAGAGTGAGAGAAAGGGGGGAGAGAGAAAGAGAGGTGGGGAGAGAGAGAGATGGGGGAGAGAGAGGGGGTGAGAGAGGGGTGAAAAAGAGAGAGGGGTGGAGAGCAAGAGAAAGGGGGTGAGAGAGAGAGATGGTGGTGAGAGAGAGATGGAGGGGTGAGAGAGAGGGGGGAGTGAGAGAGAGAGGGGGAGTGAGAGAGGGGAGTGAGAGAGAGGGGGGGGGGAGAGGGGGGGTTCCCCTACCCCCATACTACACCAGGAGACCCCATAAAAAATACCCGTACAATGTCTCTCACAGGGTGAGAGAGAGAGATGGGGTGAGAGAGAGATGGGGTGAGAGAGAGAGGGGGAGAGAGAGGAGGTGAGAGAGAGAGAGGGGGTGAGAGAGAGAGGGGGTGAGAGAGGGGGGTGAGAGAGGGGGGAGAGAGAGGGGGATGAGAGAGAGAAAGAGGGGGTGAAAGAGGGGATGAGAGAGAGGGGGTGTGGGGATGAGAGAGGGGGTGAGAGAGAGAGAGGGGTGAGAGAGGGAGAGAGAGAGAGGGGATGAGAGAGGTGAGAGAAAGGGGGGTAGAGAGGAGTGGGGAGAGAGAGGGGAATGGGGGGAGAGAGGGAAGTGGGGGAGAGAGAGGGGTTGAGAGAGAGAGAGGGGAATGGGGAGAGAGAGGGGTTATGAGAGAGAGAGAAGGTGAGAGAGAGAGAGGGGGTGAAAGAGAGAGGGGTGAGAAAGAGGGGGTGAGAGAGAGAGGGGGGAGAGAGAGGGGGATGAGAGAGAGAAAGAGGGGGTGAAAGAGGGGATGAGAGAGAAGGGGTGAAAGAGGGGATAAGAGAGAGGGGGTGTGGGGGTGAGAGAGGGGGTGAGAGAGAAAGGGGGGTGAGAGAGGGAGAGAGAGAGAGGGGATGAGAGAGGTGAGAGAAAGGGGGTAGAGAGGAGTGGGGGAGAGAGAGGGGAATGGGAGAGAGAGGGGAGTGGGGGAGAGAGAGGGGTTGAGAGAGAGAGGGAATGGGGAGAGAGAGAGTTATGAGAGAGAGGGGGATGAGAGAGAGAGGGGGATGAGAGAGGGGGGAGTGAGAAAGATTGGTTCCCCTATTTCCCCATACTATACCAGAGAGGGGTTATGAGAGAGAGAGAGAGAGAGAGAGAGAGAGAGAGAGAGAGAGAGAGAGGAGGTGAGGGAGAGAGAGGGGGTGAGAGAGAGAGAGATGGGGTGAGAGAGAGAGAGGGGGTGTGAGAGGGGGGTGAGAGAGGGGGGAGAGAGAGGGGGATGAAAGAGAGAAAGAGGGGTTGAAAGAGGGATGAGAGAGAGGGGGATGTGGGGATGAGAGAGGGGGTGAGAGAGAGAGAGGGGTGAGAGAGGGAGAGAGAGAGAGAGGGGATGAGAGAGGTGAGAGAAAGGGGGTAGAGAGAAGTGGGGAGAGAGAGGGGAATGGAGAGAGAGGGGAGTGGGGGAGAAAGAGGGGTTGAGAGAGAGGGGGGGGAATGGGGAGAGAGAGGAGTTATGAGAGAGAGGGGGATGAGAGAGAGAGGGGGTGAGAGAGGGGGGAGTGAGAAAGATTGGTTCCCCTATTTCCCCATACTATACCAGAGAGGGGTTATGAGAGAGAGAGAGGAGGTGAGGGAGAGAGAGGGGGTGAAAGAGAGAGGGGTGAGAAAGAGGGGGGTGAGAGAGAGAGGGGGGAGAGAGAGGGGGAAGAGAGAGAGAAAGAGGGGGTGAAAGAGGGGATGAGAGAGAAGGGGTGAAAGAGGGGATAAGAGAGAGGGGGTGTGGGGGTGAGAGAGGGGGGTGAGAGAGAGAGGGGGTGAGAGAGAGAGGGGGGTGAGAGAGGGAGATAGAGAGAGAAGGGATGAGAGAGGTGAGAGAAAGGGGGTAGAGAGGAGTGGGGAGAGAGAGGGGAATGGGAGAGAGAGGGGAGTGGGGGAGAGAGAGGGGTTGAGAGAGAGAGGGGAATGGGGAGAGAGAGAGGGGGGGATGAGAGAGAGGGGGTGAGAGAGAGGGGGGAGTGAGAAAGATTGGTTCCCCTATTCCCCCATACTATACCAGGAGGCACCCCCCCAAAAAAATGACACATGTACAGTGTTCTACAGCTATCTGTAATGTACCAGATCCTTTTAGCGGGGTTTCCTGATCACTACATGAAATGGAAAAAGATTGAGACTTTGAATGAGGCTGACAATGATGTTGCATCAGCCCCTGAAGAGTCGGCACTGTCCACGAAACGCGTTGGACTTACACAGATGCACCATGTCCTACAGAGGGTTTACCACATTTTTAATGTGATACATTTTAGACCCAATACAATATATACGTTTTCAGGGAATTCTGTCATGGAGGATATTCTTCCACACCATGCCATGTTATGTGCTATGCCATTTATGTCACAATCATGTTTTTCTACAAAAATCTGTCTTTATGCATGTACTTACTGTCATATACTTGGATATTTAAAACTGCAAAAGGAATAAATAAATATATGTTTAATAATTATTAATTGCCCAATATTATGCATCATTCAAAGTCCCAATCTTTTTCCATTTCATACCATTAGGGATGGAGGCCCATGTGTACGAGTGTACATATGAGTCTTATATAAAGTCCCAACCTTTCCATTTCTGCTGATCACTACATTAGCCGTGGTGAAGGAGTCAGTGTAATATTATCCAATGTCACTAACTCTGTTTACCTTCTCGCTGCCCGCCGGCTCCATCACCAGCTGCACTAGCAAGGCACGACAGCCTGCGGCCCTGACCCACTTCGCCACTAATTCACAGGTGACCTTCTTCCAGCAGTAGTACAGGTGTCACTGCCGCCTTTTCCTCCACTCCCCTCACCCTCTCCGGCAGTCCCCCACTCATCCTGCCTCCTTGTCCACTCCCATCTCAGGCTCCCCTCACCTTCCCGCCAGGCCCCGATCCAAGCCACACTCGGACACATTATTTAGACGGACCTAAATATACTGCCCCTGTATGACAAGTGGAGCCTCTCAGGGGGCCCCCTACTGACAGCGCCCGAGTGCCCGAATGGTCAGTCCGCCCCTGATTTATACTGACATTAAATTACACACAGGTGGACTCTATTTACTAATTAGGTGACTTCTGTAGGCAATTGGTTCCACTAGATTTTAGTTAGGGGTATCACAGTAAAGGGAGATAAATACAAATGCACGCCACACTTTTCAGATATTTATTTGTAAAACATTTTGAGACCATTTATCATTTTCCTTCCACTTCACAATTATGTGCCACTTTGTGTTGGTCTATCACATAAAATCCCAATAAAATACATTTATGTTTTTGGTTGTAATGACAAAATGTGGAAAATTTCAAGGGGTATGAATACTTTTTCAAGGCACTGTATATACGTGATTTTGCACAGAACGGCTGCTCCGTAGTGGTATATAAAAAAAAGTATCATGGACAGTGCACTAATACGTCTACAATCACCTCAAGCAAATTCTTCAAAAAAGATCATACTTTTACAGTGGAGTCAATCAAGGCAATTTAGATCCAGTCTCCTTGCTCAAAAACCATCATTTTATGTCTTCAATTGATTTGTAAAAATGGAATTAAACATTCAGTCACTGAATATCAAATAACCAAGGGTATAGTAGCTTAAAATATATCTAAACCAAGAATAGAAGTCTAATATTCTGCAGAATACAATTTGTTAGATGTGGATGTCGCATTCCTTTTCAAGCTGCTTTTTGTGCTCAAATCCAAATAGCTGAGCACAGACGTCTCTCCATTTCTATTGCATAGTGCAGATATTTAAAGTGTAAGCTCACCTTTACAGAAAATCTGTAAGGTGAACTTACACTGGACCCAGTCCCCCATCGCGCCTGGTCCGCTAGCCTGGAGAGCTACAATCGTCCGTTCTGACATGGGATTTGAAATCCCCGCAGCTTTCTCTCCTCTATGCCTGCGGTGGCAGGACAGGCTACACGGGTTCTGATGTGATGGCGCCGACCAATTAGAATGCTCCTAAACATACCTCCTGACGAGGTACGTTTTGGAGATTAAGCCGTGGGGATTTTCAAGCCCATGGCTATACCATGTGTTAGAATGGGAGATCGCCATGCTCCAGACCAGCAGGACCGGGGGGGGGGGGGGGGGGGGTGTGAGGAGGGGGTCCTGTGTAAATTCACCTTACAGATTTTTGTGTAAGGTGAACTTACCCTTTAAGTATGCTATAAGCAAGTAGGTATTTGGCATTTTTTTTACTTTGGGATTACTTTCACACAACTGGGCAACATGTATTGCAATATATGCAAACCAAGAACTCTATTTCTATTACTTCTATTTATTTGGTTCATAAAAAGTCCCCGCATGCCAGAGTGTTATCCTAGACTGTGAACTCTCCTTTTGTCCCCACATCCAATCACTGTCCAAATCTTGCCGCCTCAACCTCCGCAACATCTCCAAAACACGCTCCTTCCTAACCAAAGAAAGGACGAAGCTCCTAATCCACTCCCTGACAACGCTCCTAATCCACTCCCTGGTTATCTCTCACCTCGACTAGTGCCACTAATTTCTAAGGCACCCTGGGTGAGTTTGAGGCAGTTCTCCCACACACATTGGGAGTAGTGGCTGTGTCTTTACAGCCATTGAATCCCTATTGACAGCAATGGCTGTAAAGAACACCTGTGCGTCCCTGTGCAGATAAACACTGCTCTCACATGTGGTACAGATTCACACGCCCCCAGTGAATAAGGCATAACCCAAATTCCTGCTTTTTTGTAATTTGGTGAGTATTGAGATGGGTCATTCCCCACCCCACAGCTCATATGATCTCACTGGAGTACAAAAAAAGCAGGTGTTTGGGTTGGAGATGGGTTCCGAGGATGCCCAAGCTCATCTGTAGTGATGACATAGAGGCTCAGGGAAGGAGCGGCAGCAGGCAGCCTGGTAATCATATGATCAGACACTCTGGCAAGTGTTAATTCTCTGCCAGATTATCATTGTGGATAGCTCACTACATTGAATACATTTTGAAAAAAAATGAGAGCTACTGTACATTCATATTTTATTGACTGGATCAATGGATTTAGAGCTTGTCATATATGGTGACTAGGTACCTAACCCTGATGGTGGGCTGCCTTTGTCAATTTGCAAATAGCTCCCAACTGTCCCTGATTTGGAACAAAGTCCCTCTGTCCCTCTTTCGTCCCTCATTTTGGTCTGATCTATAGAGTTTTATACAAATGCGCTACTTATCTATCAGAATGCTAAAACCTTTCTTCCAATTTCTAAATTGCTGCATCTGTAAATTCCAAAAGCCAGTATAAAGGAATAGTAGTGGTAGAAGAAAAACATACCTCCCAACTTTTTGAGATGGGAATGAGGGACACCTATCAGCAAAAGTATGCAGGCATAGGACACACCCCTTGCCACGCCCCCTTAAAGGAGAATTGTACAAAAAAATAAGATCGGTTAAACCCACAAGTGCTTTTCTTACCACTATTATTCCTTTATATTGGTTTTTGGAATTTACAAATGCAGCAATTTAGAAATCAGATGAAAGGTTTAGCGCTGGAAAACACTTTTTGATAGATAAATAGTGAATCTTACAGACATCTCAACTCTCCCGCGAGTCGTGGGAGTCTCCCGCATTTAGGTGCGGGCTCCCGGATACCCGCGAGTGCAAGTGATCTCCCTGCTGAGCCTGTCACTCAGTCACAGACAGAGCAGCCTGAGCGGCCGAATGGAGTACAGCCCCTCGGGCTGCTCTGTCTATGGCTGAGCGACAGGAGGACAGAGCCCGGAGGAGGGGTGGGCGGATTCTTGTCAGGAGGGGGGGGGCGTCGGGCCCTATGCTGTTTACATGCTGAGGATCTCTTCATTGCAATCCTCTGGCAGTCACACCACTCCATGCCCAACACTCTGCTACAGCCCGCACACTGAGCTGAGGTTGTGTCTGTGCACACTGTGTCCCTCCTCTCTGCAGATATGCCAGTGTCCAGACAGAAGAACGATCCTTCCCAGGTTGGATGCTCTTAAAGTGTGTCTGGCTGGATTGAAGCTTGTACGGTCTGAGCAGCAGTAGGGATGGGCGGAGCTGGCAGAGAAAGTTCATCACTCTGCACACATCGGCACGATCACTGTCCAGCCCAGCAGGAACCAGAACTCTCCCCAGGCCAGATCAAATGCTCTTGATTCAAGCCATGGCAGCTACCGTTAAGGTGAATTGCTAAAATATATTTGTAGAACAAGCTGGATTCGTGCCAGCAATACTAGATTTGTGAAACTTCCTGTCTGTGTCAGTCTGTAATTAATGTAGTATCCAGCAACTCTAAGACCACAGACCAGGGCGACTTCTCTGTTTCCCAGGATCATTAGAAATCTTTATTGGACATTTACAGACATCTCAAGTCTCCCAGAAGGTGTGGGAGACTCCTGCATTTCTGCGACGGCTCCCGCACACCCGCAAGCGCCTCCTGATCTCCCAGGAATTATCGGTGCGGCGGGGATCAGCTGTGATCACGATCTCCTTTGTATAGATTTTTACCTGACAGCTGCTTCTCCTTCTCTCCCTCCCGCGGCTGATGGCTAAAAAGCTATACATGTAGATCGGTTATCACAGCTGTCCCTCCTGCCGCACCGATCATCCCTAGCTGCTCTGTCTGCTCCTCCCCCGTCCCCCTCCGTGTCCTTCTCTGCCCGTCCCCCGCAGACGGCATCCCTCCTCTCCCGCCAGCTGTGGGGGGAACTAGTAATAGGACACAGTGAGTGAGATCGCTCCTGTGTCCTGTGATTACTGAGCAGAGTAAACTGCTACTGAATACTCTGCTCAGTTTATGAATGGACAGGAGCCTCTGTCTCCTGTTCATTCATCTTTAGTGCTGAGAAAGGGACTGGGGAATGTATCCTCAGTCCCTTTGTCTGTCTCAAAGGGGAGATGTCAGGGTTCTGTTTAGAACCCTGACATCTCACCAAAGCCTCCAAAATACATTAAAAAAAAATATTGTAAAAAAATTCTAAAAAATGTGAAAAAAGTGTAAAAAAATAAAAATAAACTACTGACACCACTCTCCCCTGCCCTACCAACACTGTCCACTGCCCCAACCCCCCCCAAAAAAAAGCATTGTGGAAAAAAATTAAAAACAAATTAAATTGTAAAAAAATCAATTATTAAAAATAAAAAAAAAATACTGACACCGTCCACTGCCACATACCACCCACCCCCACCCCCTTCCCCAGAAGCACTGAGAAAAAATACTGAGAAAGTGATTTTAAAAATATTTTGCCGCGGTGGGGGGGGGGGTTTGGGCCACCTCCCTGAAATGAGTTTCTGCAGGTTGGGATGTCTGATTTTATATACATCTATATAGATCAGACCAAAATGAGGGACAAATGAGGAGAAAAGAGGGACAGAGGGAAATTGCGCCAAATTGGGGACAGTCCCTCAAAATCAGGGACAGTTGGGAGCTATGAAAAAAGCACTTGTGGGTTTACCTAATCATTTTCTTTTTTTTGTATAAATCTCCTTTAAGATGGCATTGCAGGGGGTGTGTCCTATACCTACATACTTTTGTTCCCATCTCAAAAAGTTGGGAGATATGTGTTTGCATCATGTTCAGCTACCTTCAAATTGCAAAAAACAATCAATGTATTTAGCTATCATTCACATTTGCACTGATTGCATCAATAGCAAAAACTAGATAGTATTCACCAATAGCTTCCTATTGGTGACTATTTTCTACTCCAAAAGCTGAAAGAAACATAACTAGAGCTGGATCCACAAACAAAAGAAATCCCACTCTCAGCTACTCATGGACTCTTCAAGGTCACATTATAAAAGCCATCATTATCTTTGTGGCGCCATATTTGTTGCTGGTAATCCTCATCCAGCGTCCGGAGTTGCAATTGTTTTTTTTATGCTTCTCGTAAGCCAGCTGCAAATAGATTCCGCGTTTATACCCTATTGCTATTCAGCGGTCCAAAATATTCAACTGTTTCGAAAAACTAGAGCTGCTTCCCTTTTCAAAGATGGCGCCGGGACCATCAACAGAGGTGACATTCTACGCCTCTGCCTTATCGGCTCTGCGGAGGATCAAACTAGCTTTACATTTGTGTTACACTATTCCTCTCGGCGTTAGGGATGCGTTTTTACCGACTGGAAAGAGAAATAAAAAGAGAACCAGCAGCAGGAAAAAACGCGTGACTGACGAGTCGCATCGGTGACGTCACGCTTAGCGCCGACTCGGAGAGCTTCTGGTTGCCGTGGGAACCGTGGATGCGGGCCTGCACGGGGTTCAGCCGGGTTCCTGTGTTGCTGGAGCATGCAGTTTGTAGATGAGACGGTGGATGGGGCGGCTGTGGAGTCTGTGTGGAGGAAATCCCAGGAGAGCCACTGCGAGTCTGTGAGTGCCCATCGCTCCTCACACACAGGCAGGGCTGGAAATCATGGCCTGCAGGCTGCAGTACCCAGACCTGTCATGATAGCAATACAAAATACTGCCATGCCTGACTCCCTTTACATTCAAACCATTACATTTCACTGTACTGGATGACCATCAGGCTTCTATAGCTCACAGCTCTTCTACTGCCCCCAGGGGTTTGTGCTCTCCCCCTGCCAAGGCTGATTGCTCCAGAATATATCAAATCAATGAATAATTCAATAGCATGCACCCCCTTCACCCTGCAGTGCGTACTTCCCTGTACGGTGTTTGATGTGTGCAATACATGTGCACAGCCATAGCGTCTGTCAGCCTGTCATTGGACTTGTACTGGCTGGCTGTGATCCCGGGTAAGGATGAGCTCAAGCGTGTTCGCAGCTCCACATGCCCGCGCCCGCCAGGAAGCTGACACTCCGCAGCGCTAATCACAGGCAGTGAGACATTTCCAGATCCTGGGCTGCACAGATTGGGAAATGTCTCACTGCCTGTGATTAGCACTGCGGAGTGTCAACTTCCTGGCGGATACGGGCACGTGGAGTTGTGAACATGCTTGAGCATATATATATATATATATATATATATATATATATATATATATATAAGGCTTACCTGTAGGTGCTTTAAATATCTCCTAAACCTCCACGGTTTAGGAGATATTTACTGAAAAGCTGGGCGCTGATGACTACGGCGCATGCACACTTCAGAAAGGGCACATCGTGCCTTTTCTAATAGGGGTCCTGCCGTGACTGGCGGCTCCCGCGCACATGGGAGTGACATCACGCGACTCCGGCCAGTCACAGGGCTGGAGTTCGCGGCCCCTGGAAGGAAGAGGGGCGAAGATGGATGCTCCCTGCTGGTGGGGACAGCGGTGACATTGTGGGCTTTGGTTTTAGGTAAGTGACACATAATGGGCTACTATGCGATGCATAGTAGCCCATTATGCTTTACCCTCGCAGGAAAATAAAGAGAAAGTAAAACCAGTTCAGGGTTAGTGAGGAGCTTAGGCGTGATTGCAGTAGAATTCAAACTCATGCTTGTGTTTGCCAGGAATCTGTCACCTGTACAGACCAATCATCTGCCACTGGGGCAAGTGCCCTGTTATTTTGCTGCTCAGGGGTTGGGAATGCCCAGGGTGATGATGGTTGGCCTGTACAGGTGACAGCTTCCTGGTGGTCTCATGCACATGGGTTTTAATCCTAGTGTCATCACACCTGAGCTCATCATTAGGGCTCATGCACACTGCAGCTTTGAGCTTTTATTTCTGCCTATAAAAACTTGTTCTTTTTTGTGCTCTTTCTCATGTTTTTATTTAGCTCTTTGGAGCTTTTTTTTTAAGCATAAGCATTTCTTTTCACAAACCCTCCTAGATAGTAGTATTTTCCTAACCACTGTATAAGCAAAACAAAAAGCTGGAACAAACGTTTTCGCCCGTTTTTGAGCTTTTTTGAGTTCTTTGGGGTACTAACTCCTCTCAAAATGTGAGTTTGGTGAGGGGGGGGGGGTTCTGCCTGTAGCAGCATATGCCTGAAACAGCTCTAGTGTGCATGGACATAATGGCTAACATGGAGGGGAGTTTCCAGGTAGAAAAAAATAAGAGCTCAAATCAGTGCATGTGATCAGCACAGGGTCAACCATCACTGTCCAGACAGAGGGTCAGGGGTCATGCAGCCTCATAAGAGTCAGAGGAGAATGAAAACTCCTCCTACAAGCTTTACCAGACACTGATAGAAGTCACAAGACTGCTATATACTGCTGATGAGAAAATGTATTTAGCAGTTTATATTTACTAAAACTACTGCATTTCCATGTTCTGTATACTCTGAGAGACCAGTTATAGTGAATGCAGGGTCCTGGGTTTAGTAAGGGCTCTTTCACACGGGCTTGTTTGTGTACAGATTCCGCTTTGCTCATCAGGGATCGATCTGCTGATGCCGGCTTAGCAGGTGGATGACAGGTCCGTCTCCGTTCACTGTGCAGAGATGGACCTGTCAAAGCCCTGCTCTCCTCTATGGAGATCAGATGAAAAGGGACCGCTTGTCTGTTTTCATCCGATCCGATTCTCCAGATGGATGGAAAATAGAGTTTGAATCCGTCTGGATTTCGTGGACAGGATCGGATATCGGCGGATGTCAGCAGACAAGTCACCGCTGACATCCGCCACTCCATAGGGCTGAATGGAGCATCTGCTCAGGTTTGCCCAAAAAACTGACAGGCGGACCTGATTGGAAAGCCCGTGTGAAAGGGGCCTAACACTTAAAGCAGAACTTTACCCATAACAACTTGATTAAAAATAATGTTCTTTAGCAAGGAACATACATTGCACATTAATAATTATGCTACCAAAATTAGTGTGTGCTGTAAATTGCCTCCAGCATTGCTCCTGTTTCTAATTGTTAGAGGCTACTATTTTACTGAAGCCCAGAGCCCCTAAACAGCAGTAAATCATAAAGAAGAACTAAACCCATCGATTTAACAGTTTCAAAAACATTACATTCCTGGGATGTCGGGTTTGCTAATTGTCACATTTACTTGTGTCCTCAACCAAACTGTCAAACCCCAAGTGGCTGATGTCATAACTGACCACATGTGCAGAACCATAGCAGTTGCAGATCAAACAGAAGCAGCTTCCTTGGCTGTAAAGGATAGGAGGGGTTGCTTTAAGGCTGTCAGCAGATCGGCCTCTACAAACTCAGCAGTGCCTAAAAATAGAGAGCAACTGAGCATGTGCAGAGCAGGGTGAGACAGAGTATTACTGGATTTAAAACAGTATAGGCACTTATATTTAATGTTTTTCATAGCTATACCTGCAAAAGGGGCCAGTCTGAAGTGATCTAGCAAGACTTAATTTTCTGACTAAAGTTCCACTTTAAATAGAGATGGAAGGAGACATATGCCCAAATGTACGCTGTGCAATCCTCTTGCATCTGTGTGCATAAGCTCTTAGGGCTCATTAGCACTCATTTCTGCACTGCAAAAGTGCCAGGCTGCAAAAGGGAACTCAAAAAACAATTGCTTTTTATGTGCTCTGTTCACAACGCAGGTGGCAGGTTGCTGTGTGGTAATCTTTTAACATGTCTTCATTAAGGATGAGCTGAGGCGTGTTCGCGGGACATTGTTACTGCGGCTCGGGCAATTCAAACCCTGCTCCGTGACACACGGAGATCGCCACTCTGATACGGGCACAAGTATGCTGCATATGATGGACACTGGTGAGGCTGCTGGGCACAGGCATGCTGCATATGATGGACACTGGTGAGGCTGCTGGGCACAGGCAGGCTGCATATGATGGACACTGGTGAGGCTGCTGGGCTAAGGTATGCTGCATATGATGGACACTGGTGAGGCTGCTGGACACAGGCATGCTGCATATGATGGACACTGGTGAGGCTGCTGGACACAGGCATGCTGCATATGATGGACACTGGTAAGGCTGCTGGGCACAGGCAGGCTGCATATGATGGGCACTGGTGAGGCTGCTGGGCACTGATAGGCTGCATATGACGGGCACTGGTGAGGCTGCTGGGCACAGGCAGGCTGCATATGACAGGCACTGGTGAGGCTGCTGGGCACAGGCAGGCTGCATATGACGGGCACTGGTGAGGCTGCTGGGCACAAGCAGGCTGCATTTGATGGACACTGGTGAGGCTGCATTGATCTCCTGTATCATGTCTGCAGTCTCTGACCATCTCCTGTATCATGTCTGCTAGAGGTGCATCAAATGGAAATTTTGCTAATACTATTAGCAATGTGTTTTAAGTTTAAGTAAGAGATTGCAGACATGATACAAGAGATGGTTAGAGACTGCAGACTGCATTTTTCTTGACCTTTCTTGCACTAAAGGTGCCAATAATGGCAAACAGTAAATTCATATTAATTTAAATTGATATTAATTAAAAAGTTGACTATAATACAATTGTATATAAAAATAATATAAATATTTTTTAAAAACTGTCATTTTTGGTATCAGTTTCGGTTTTCGGCCTAGTGCATCCTTCATTTTCGGTATCGGTTTCTGCACCAAAATTTCCATTCGGTGCACCCCTACTCGAAATGTATATATTTTAATTGAAGAAAACGGAAAATTGTATCATACTTACCATAATTTTCCTTTCCTGGTGCCTATCCATGGCAGCATACTGGTGATAGAGCTCCGCCTCGACTCCTCCCTCAGGACTAGTGAATAGCAAAAATTAAAGGCATAATCCCTCCCCCAACATTCTCCGTAATATAGAATACCGAGGGTGGGAGCGTATGCTGCCATGGATAGGCACCAGGAAAGGAAAATTACGGTAAGTATTAGAGGTCGACCGATATATCGGCCGATATTTGGTGTTTTTTACTTAATCGGCATCGGCCGATTGTGCTGATAAAAAAGGCCGTTATAACTTCAGCGCGACTTGCAAAAGACATCTGTAATAGAAGTCAGTGCAAGTTGCCTGAAATCTTCTGTGAAGGGACTTCTCCCTCCTCTGGGCAGCCTGCCAAATCTGATAAAAAGAACCTGAAGGATACAATGTTTAGGCTTATGAATTAACTAAATTCCATGTGTAGAAGCTCTCAGTTTAACCATTTAAAGACCAAATCTTTTCTGACATTTGTTGCTTACAAGTAAAAATCCTGTATTTTCTGCTAGAAAATAACATAGAACCCCCAAACATTATATATATATATATATATATATATATATATATATATATATATATATATATATATATATATATATATATATATATATATATATATATATATATATATATATATATTTTTTTTTAGCAGAGACCCTAGGGAATAAAATAGCGGTTGTTGCAATATTTTATGTCACAAGGTATTTGCGCAGCGGTCTTTAAAACGCAATTTTTTTTGCAAAAATACATTAATAAATAAAAAAATAAAAATTGAGCAGTAAAGTTAGCCCATTTTTTTTTTCGTCCAAAAGTTTTGATTAGGGTTGTCCCGATACCGATACTAGTATCGGTATCGGCACCGATACCGAGCATTTGCCCAAGTACTTGTACTCGGGCAAATGCTCCCGATGCTTCCCCCGATACCTGGAGGACAGCTGTGATCGGCGCGTGGGGGAGTTACAAGATTCTCCCCCAGCGGCTTTCACCAGCTTTAGTGACATACAGCTGTGATCGCTCACAGCTGACTGTCACTGCATCCTCCTCCGTGCCCCCTCTGTTCCTCTGTGCCTCTCCGCTGTCCCCTGCATTCCTCTATCCTTATCTGTCCCCCTCCGTACTCCCCCTCCGTTCCTCTCTCCTTATCTCTCCCCCTCCGTTCCTCTATCCTTATCTGTCCCCTGCATTCCTCTCTCATCTGTTCCCTCCGTTCTCCCCCTCAGTTCCTCCGTCCCCCTCCTCCTTCCTTTGTGTAAGGATAGAGTCAGCTGACTCTGTCCATTCACATAACTGAAACATTGTAATCTTCTGTGATTACGATGTGTCAGTTTATGAATGGAGAGAAGCCGCTGTCTTCTCTCCATTCATTCTCAGTGCAGCTGACGCTGCAGAGAAAGGGACTGGGGAATCTCTATCCTCTGTCTCTTTCTCTGTCTCAAGGGGGAGATATCAGAGGTCTGTTAAGACCCCTGATATCTCACCAAAGCCCCCCAACAGGGCTGATTTAAAAAAAAAAAAAAAAAAAAACAATAAATAATAAAAAAATATTATTGTAAAAAATAAAAATTGTAAAAGAAAACAAAAAAAAAACCACACACACATACAACGTTCACCCCCCCCCCCCCAAAAAAAAAATAGCAAAAAAAAAACTGTCACGTGACATTAAAAAAAAAGTATCGGTAATCGGCATCGGCGAGTACTTGAAAAAAAGTATCGGTACTTGTACTCGGTCCTAAAAAAGTGGTATCGGGACAACCCTAGTTTTGATTACCTGTTTTTGTACATTTAATATTTAAGATATAGTTTTTTTTTCTAAATTCTACATACAAGTGAACTGATTGGAGGTTTGTTTTGTTTAATAAAAGTTTAAATGTAAAAAAATTTCTGTATCACTTAAGGTTGCTTTCACACTGGAGCAGGCATGCGTTGACGGTAAAACGCTGCTAGTTTTAGCGGCGCTTTACCGTCATTTTAGCGGCGCTATTCGGCTTCTAGCGGGGCGCTTATAACCCAGCTAGCAGCCGAGGAAGGGGTTAAATGCACCCCTGAAGCGCCGCTGCCGAAACGCTTTGCAGGCGCTTTGGCAGCGGTGCGCATTCATTTCAATGGGCAGGAGTGGTGGTATACACCGCTCCAAAGATGTTGCAGGACTTTTTTTTTTAACATCCTGCCAGCGCATCACCTCAGTGTGAAAGCACTCGGGCTTTCACACAGACTGCAGGGGAGCCGTTTTACAGGCACTTTACAGGCGCTATTTTTAGCCCAAAAGTGCCTGAAAAACGCCCCAGTGTGAAAGGGGTCTAACTGTTAGATTTATGAGATGAAGGGGAAAAAAAAAAATCGGCCTAATATATCGGCCCAAAAAAATCGGCATCACATATCGGCCATCGGCCACCGAGATTTCTAAATTTCGGCATCAGCATCGGCCAGAGAAAAACCCATATCGGTCGACCTCTAGTAAGTATGATACAATTTTCTGTTTTCCTGGTGCCTCGATGGCAGCATACCGGTGATAAATAACTAGCTGACACGGGTGGGATAATGCTTAACAATAAATGATTAATTAGAAAGGGACATTGCAGCCTGAACTGCCCTCCTTCCGAATTCAACAGTTGTGAGAGCTCCTGGATCAATATGGTAGTGTGTGAGGAACGTATTTTGAGAAGACCAGGTGGCGGCCCTGCACACCGTCTCCAACGAAATATTAGCCCTTGCTGCCCAGGAAGCTGAGACTGCCCTTGTAGAATGAGCATTCACTCAGGATGGAGGCTCCATATTCTTCACCCTGTAGGCCTTTTGGATTAACTTTACAACCCAGGATGCCAGAGTTCTGATGAAAGCTTCTTTGCCCCTGTACTTACCGAACGGTACAATGAAGTGTCTCCATGTTACTGAAGGGTCTGGTGGCTTCTAGGTAGGCCCTGAGCACTCTGGATATGTCCAGCTCGTGACAAGATTCCAAGTCTGTTTCAGTAAACACTGGCAGTGCCCAGGGTTCCAATAGGTGGCTTGAAGTAGCGACCTTAGGTGTGAACCCCCGAAGGGGACGAAGCTCCACTCTATCAGGAAAGAAGGAAATGTGGTCGTCACCTATTCCTAAAGAGTGAAGTTCTGAAATCCTTCTGCCAGATGTAATGGCTAGAAGGAAAGCCATCTTCAGTGTCAGGTTCCATATTGCTACTTGTTCCACTGGAGCAAAGGGGTGGTCAGATAGAACTCCAAGGACAAATCCCATTTAGGAAAAGACAGACTGACAGGTGGGTGAATCTTTAATGCTCCTCTGAGGAAAGTGACCACCAAAGGATCCTCCACCCATCTCTTATTTGTTGCGGCAGAGATTGCTGCTACCTGCACTTTGATGGAGCTTAGACCAAGCCCCAGATCAAGTCCTGTCTGAAGAAAACCTGGAACATTGGAAGTAGAAGGAAGGATTGTATCAAATCCATTTGTGATAGCAAATGACAAGAACTTGTCCCAGATTCTTGAATATATGGCATTGGTTGCCAGTTTTCTGGATCTTAGAAGGGTTGTTATGACCCCTGGGGAACATCCTAAGGATTTGAACCTTCGCCTCTCAACCTCCAGATTCGAAGATTCAGCTTCTGAGGGTTTAGATGAACGAGACTGCCCTGCGACAGAAGTTGAGGGAAAGGAGGGATCCTGATTGAAGAGCTCACACTGAGACGCATGGCTAGAGGAAACCAGGGTCTCTTCGGCCAATATGGAAGTACTGCCAGCTCTTGGACTGATTCTCTGAGGAGCCTCGGGAGGAACTTGAATATTAATGGCCGAGGAGGAAAGGCATACGCCGTGGTGAACCTCCAAGGACATGACAGGGCTTTAAAGCAGCCAATGAGATGCAGTATAAATAGTTGAAAAAATTCAATTTTATTAGTACAAAAAATATGAATAGTATATTAAAAAGGACATTGAGAATAAGTATTGACTATTAGAGTCAGGACATGAACTAGATATGGCGTACAGTAGCAACGGACAATTCATACAATTAAAACCAATGCAGGACACAATGTGCCAAAGGGCAACCAATGTTTTACAAGTGTTGAATCCTTAAAAATAAGAACAACAGACAATGCCTATAAATGAGGGCAATATACAATACGGTATATGTGGAACAACGAAAGCTGTATGTGTGAATCCTGACGGGTTTCGACCCTTCCCGGGTCATCTTCAGAGGACGGTTGTCCACTGTAAAAGGTCAACATGTATCAATCATAGCACAAACTCAACAGCACAAACCTATACATGTATACCAAATACTGTAGCTGTCCAGGCCGCATAATTACCTATTGTAGGATTTTTAGTTATATGGCTGGTGTACTCGACAAGGTCCTCGTCATCCAGGAGAGACTTCTCCCACTCCCCCAGGTACAGGTTGGCGTAGGAGGGGGCACAACAGGTCCCCATAGCCACACCCTGCACCTGGAGGTAGTGGGAGTTGTTAAAACAAAAATGGTTATGATGCAGTATATAGTGTAGCCCATTCAAAATGAACCTGACCAATGCCGGATCATATTGGGAATGCTGTTGCAAGGCTCTTTGCACAGCGGCCAAGCCCTTGGAATGGGGAATGCTGCTGTACAGCGCCTTGACGTCGATGGTCACCAAAATGGCATTCTCGGGTATCTTTAAATCGGTAATGAGTTGTAGAAATTGTATTGTGTCCTTGACAAAGGAGGGCAGGGACAGAACAAGAGGTTGCAAGTGTGCATCTATGACACGGCTAAGGTTTTCCGATATGGCTCCATTGCCGGAGAAGATGGGGCGGCCTGTGGGTTTTCTCGGATTTTTATGTATCTTAGGTAGACTATAGAACATAGCTACCTTCGGATGTGGAGTCCTAACAAATTCATAGATATTCTTGGTGATTTCCCCTCCTATAGAATGCACGATCGATCATATTGTAGAAGCTAGAATTATATTGGTTGATGTTAAGGGCTGAGATAACTTTGTACCATTCTTTGTTCTTTAATATGTCCAGACACATTGAAACATAGTCGTCATTGTTGACGACCACGTTACCCCCTTTGTCCGAGGGTTTTATCACAATTTCTGAGTTTTTTGTAAGGTGTTGAAGGGCCAGATTTTCATCATCAGAAAGATTGGCCGGTTTAGATTGAATTTGTGATAGTGTGGACGAACCTACTGTCCCCTTGCTCTTTATTACATATTTTCATTTTTAGCACTAACGTGAACCCACTCGGGTGCAGTTTTGGTTGCCTGCTGTCCCTCCCTTGCCTCTCCTACATATGGGGGGTTGGTAGACGTGATCCCTCGTAAGATACACTTGGTCCACCACCCGCTCACTTGGGAGCTGGTGCGACACGGGGAAGACGTTGGAGCAGAGGAGAAATCGCACCATCCTAAATACTCTACAACGTTAGAACTGACTCGATAACGCCAAAAATCCTACAATAGGTAATTATGCGCCTGGACAGCTACAGTATTTGGTATACATGTATAGGTTTGTGCTGTTGAGTTTGTGCTATGATTGATACATGTTGACCTTTTTACAGTGGACAACCATCCTCTGAAGAAGACCCGGGAAGGGTCGAAACGCGTCAGGATTCACACATACAGCTTTCGTTGTTCCACATATACCATATTGTATATTGCCCTCATTTATAGGCATTGTCTGTTGTTCTTATTTTTAAGGATTCAACACTTGTAAAACATTGGTTGCCCTTTGGCACATTGTGTCCTGCATTGGTTTTAATTGTATGAATTGTCCGTTGCTACTGTACGCCATATCCAGTTCATGTCCTGACTCTAATAGTCAATACTTATTCTCAATGTCCTTTTTAATATACTATTCATATTTTTTGTACTAATAAAATTGAATTTTTTCAACTATTTATACTGCATCTCATTGGCTGCTTTAAAGCCCCGTCAGGGGGTACTTGCATTTTTCATTTACTTTATGGGGTGCGCGGCCTACCCGTCTACACTCATGTGAGTGTCTTTTGTTGTTTATTTTGGACATGACAGGGCATCCACTTCCTCGGTTTGCGTATGCGACAGGCGAGAGAAGAATCTGGCCAGTTTGGCATTCTCTGGAGTGGTGAACAGGTCTACCTGAGGGGGGGTCCCAAAGGCTGGCAATTTGATGGAAGACATGGGGATGAAGGGCCCACTTGTTGTCCAGGAAGTTCCTTGACAGCATGTCGGCTTCCGTGTTCAACCTGCCCGGAAGATACATCGCTCTGAGGTCTAGGAGGTTCTTCTCTGCCCAGAGCATAATCGGCTCTACCTCTCTGAGGGGTGATCTGCTGCGAGTGCCTCCCTGCTTCTGCAGATATGCGACAGCTGCCCTGTTGTCCAGACGTAGAAGTATTCTCTGGCCTCTGATTTGAGATGCCAACGAGGTCAACGCCAAGAATGCTGCCCTCCTCTCCAAGATGTTGGATACCACTCCCTGGGTGGAACAGGACCATCTTCCCTGTATCCTGGTTTCCCCACAATGGGCTCCCCAGCCTTGTCCGCTTGCGTCGGACGTAATTGTGATCCAGGGGAGGGAGCCTAGGTGACAAGGTTTGGAGAGGATTTCTAGAAAAGTCCACCAGTGAAGACTCCTGCGCATTACTCCCGTCAGCAGGATCGTCTGAGAGAGTCGTTATTTCTTCCACTATGCCAAGAAACCCCTCTGGAAATACCTCAAGTTCCAATGGGCCCAAGGAACCAGGGGTATACAGGAAGACATTGTGCCAATGAGACTCGGGCATTGCGAAGCCGTCAGATACGGGCTCCGGATGACCTTGATCATTCTCTGGATGATGATCTCCACCTTCGGAGGTGGTAATGATACTGTCCCCTCCTGAGTGTCGAACATTGCACCCAGATAGATCATCTGCTGTGTTGGAGCTAGTTGACTTTTGTCGGAGTTTATCAGCCACCCTAGCTCTCTTAGGGACTGTAGAAGAATTTCTCGGTGATATACCAACTGATCCGGATTGCTTGCTAGGAGGAGGATGTCGTCTTAATAGTAGTATATCCTTAAGCCCTTCTCCCGCAGGGGAACCAGAGCGGATATTAGTATCTTGGTGAACACCCTGGGGGAGGTACACAGACCGAAAGGCAGGGCTTGAAACTGTAGGTGGGTCCGTCCCACTGCAAGTCTTAGGTACTTTTGAAAAGCAGGTAGAATTGGAACGTGTAGGTACGCATCCTGCCGATCGACTGAAATCATCCAATTCGATGGCTGGACTGCCTGAATAATTGTTTTCAGGGATTCCATTTTGAAGCTTTCGGGGTGTATGTACCCGTTGAGCCTCTTTAGATCTATCACAGGCCTCCACCCACCTGTCCTCTTTGGGACCAGAAATAGGGTGGAGTAGAAGCCTGCGAAGCGCTCTGCCAAGGGAACCGGCACGGCCGCCCCCTGAAGCTGGAGTGACGTTATGAAGTGATTTAGAGCTTGAGCCTTCAGCGGAGAGGATGGAATCTCTGTTCTTTTGAAAGAATTTTGAGTTGGAGGATGAGAGAGTGCCCCCATTGAATTGTTGACAGGACCCAGGGATCCTGGCATCGGTCGGCCCAGACTGGAAAAAATAACTTTAGCCTGGCTCCCACTGGCAGTATCTGGGCTAATCTGGCGTCAAAAAGACTGCTTCTGCTTCTGTGGAGCCGGAAGGACCTTCATCTTTCTGTTCAAAAAGGATGCCTGAGTGCCTTTGCAAGGTCTTCTGTTGTCTCTGGGCTGCCTTGATTGCCTAAAATCTCTAGGATTCGACTGACGGAACCTAGAAGAACCCCCTCTGGATCTTCGCATCCTTCTGTCTTGGGGAAGCATATCAGACTTTCCTCCTGACAACCTGGAGATAGCTTTATCCATCTTGTCTCCGAATAATGCTTTCCCATCGAATGGGATTTTGCACCAGTTTTGTTTGAAAGTTAAGTCAGCCGTCCAGGGTTTCAGTCACAAGTCCCTCTTCGCCATTACTGAGTGCAGCACGGACCTTGCTGAGCACCTAATCGTGTCAATGGCCGCTACCCCGACAAAGTCTGGCGATTAACCTAAGCTCTTCCAAGGCTTTAATTATATCCTCCTTGGGGACATCCTGATGCAAAGCCGTCTCAATATTATCTGTCCAAGCTCTGATGGCTGATGGCATTAGACACAGAGGTGAGGGCGATAGCTGGCTTACATGCTGCTCCCGCAGCTAAGTAGCTCCTCTTGAGGTCCAGGTCGATTCGTGCTTGAAGGAAGCGGAATTCTCCATTGGCAGAGTTATGTTTTTTGCGAGCCGCACCACCGACGCGTCTACCACTGGCATGGAGTTTAGCAACTTCATTCTCGACTCTGGTAAGGGATATGGTTTATTGAAACCCAATGAAAGTTTATCAGTCTTTGACCATTCGTTTTGAATGACTTGACTAATCTTGCCTATCAACGGGAAGAGAACCTGCTTCCTTTTGAGGAATTGAAAGTAGCTCTGAGATTCTTGGGGAGGTTCTGCTGCGTCTTCCCAGGCTATCGCAGTTTTGACTGCCTGGATGAACGGCTTCACCAAGGAATGACTGAAGCCAGAAGGTTCTGACTCTTCTGAAGAGTCCCCCGAAAGGTCTTCAGGTGGAGAATCTCTAGCCGGTCGGCCTGACGGAGGCAGAGGGGTACTGACTGCTGAAGGACCGGGAAGATTAGGTTCTGTATCCTGAACCTGGGACATCTGCGGAACTGGCTGAGTGGGGACCAAAGCCGCAATCTCAGAGAAGAAGTCTTTCATTGTTCTTTTGAGCAGATCCACAACCTTAAAAAAGAATCAGACAGCGCAAACCAATACTAACAGTATGCAGCTGAACACTGAAAGTCAATATAAAACAATACTTCAGTCAAACATAGATAAAAAAGCAGTGCAGCGCTCAGATGAAACTACTACTAAAATACAGAACCACAGAAAGTCTCAGAGGATCCATAACCTGTTGACTTTCTAGCACGCGGTTGGACGCATAGTCCGTAAAACAGTTTTTACAGACCACTTTGTCCGGTAGCGGTGTAGCCCCACATGTCCAGCATTTCTTCTTTGTATGGGTTCTAGGAGAGGGGGACCGATCTCGTCTTCTGGATCTTGACCTCTCTGATCTGTGACGTGAAGAATGGGACCTACAACCTGAAGAGTGGGACCGGTGGCATGAAGAATGAGACCTGCGGTCTGGGCTGTCATCATCACGGTGTCTTGAGGATTTTCTGGACCTCTTGGAGTGGACAGGGCTATGATTTAAGAAATCCACGTTAGGCCAGCCAGCGCACTTTTTTTTTTTTTTTTTTTTTTTTTTTTTATACTCCCGTATAGTTGGTCTCATACCTAATAGAAGTGTGAGGATCTTTGTTGCGAGATGAATGGCTCATTGCGGAGTTAGGCATAAGGATCAGCTGCGGAAATATAGCAAGAAAGGGAAAAGGAACTATGGAGTTTTTTTGTTTTGTTTTTTTAAAGAACTCCTTTTGCATAAAAAAAAAAAATACTTACCACAGAGCAGCGTCAGAGAAACCTAGCAGGGCACAGCTGAGGAGACTCTGACAGCTAACCCTGAGGCTGACCTTAAATACACTCTAGGTGGGAGGGCTAATCCCATGAACCACCACTGATAATTAATTCTGGAAAAAAAGGGCAAAATTGGCCCTTTCTCCAGTCAACAAAATGGCCGCCGAGCAACTGCGCATGCGCCCGTGCATGCGCAGTAGCGCTGGCGCCAAGCAGAGAACCTTATCAGATGGCTCTAAAAACTCGCCCCGGATCGCGCATGCAGCGGGGACGCCGACCAGTGCTGTTTTCCTGTCGGTCAAGATAACTAAGGGAGAAAGCAAGGCACTCACAGCCCCCTTGCTGAACACGGAGCAGACAAGCGCAGCTAAGGACACAACCATGGGAGCACGTCAGGACAAAAGGCACCACAATGCAGACGAGTTCAAAGAAAACGAAGTAAGATAAAGAAACTTTTTTTTTTTTTTTTTTTTAAAGGGAAAGAAGAGGGGAGGGAAGAAGAAAAAAAAGAGAGAGAAACATATGCTTTAAAATAAAAACGAAAACCACCAGCCTGGGAAAATGGGAGCTGATCCTTTTGCGACTCCTTTGCATTCATCATAGGATGCGGTGGCAGACCAGGAAGAGGAAACTCTGCGAGAAGACCCCAACAGATCCACAGAGGGGTTCCCAGTCTTATCAGTGCTGTGAGCGGCCCAAGAATAGGGACTGCGAACGGGAAAGGCTAAACCCGACGGATGCTGCCAAAGGCAGAGGTATGTACTGCTACTCTTCACCATCGCAAGAGGTATGAGGGAAAAAAAGGAGAATGGGGGAGGGATTATGCCTTTAACCACTTGAGCCCCGGACCATTATGCTGCCTAAGGACCAGAGGTCTTTTTCCAATTTGGCACTGCGTCGCTTTAACTGCTAATTGCGCGGTCATGCAATGCTGTACCCAAACAAAATTTGCGCCCTTTTCTTCCCACAAATAGAGCTTTCTTTTGATGGTATTTGATCACCTCTGCAGTTTTTATTTTTTGCGCTATAAACGGAAAAAGACCGAAAATTTTGAAAAAAAAATGATATTTTCTACTTTTTGTTATAAAAAAAATCCAATAAACTAAATTTTAGTCATACATTTAGGCCAAAATGTATTCGGCCACATGTCTTTGGTAAAAAAAATGTCAATAAGCGTATATTTATTGGTTTGCGCAAAAGTTATAGCGTCTACAAACTAGGGTACATTTTCTGTAATTTACACAGCTTTTAGTTTATGACTGCCTATATCATTTCTTGAGGTGCTAAAATGGCAGGGCAGTACAAACCCCCCCCAAATGACCCCATTTTGGAAAGTAGACACCCCAAGGAAATTGCTGAGAGGCATGTTGAACCCATTGAATATTTATTTTTTTTGTCCCAAGTGATTGAATAATGACAAAAAAAAAAAAAATATTTACAAAAAGTTGTCACTAAATGATATATTGCTCACACAGGCCATGGGCCTATGTGGAATTGCACCCCAAAATACATTCAGCTGCTTCTCCTGAGTATAGGGATACTACATATGTGGGACTTTTTGGGAGCTTAGCCGCGTACGGGGCCCCGAAAACCAATCACTGCCTTCAGGATTTCTAAGGGTGTAAATTTTTGATTTCACTCTTCACTGCCTATCACAGTTTCGGAGGCCATGGAATGCCCAGGTGGCACAAAACCCCCCAAATGACCCCATTTTGGAAAGTAGACACCCCAAGCTATTTGCTGAGAGGCATATTGAGTCCATGGAATATTTTATATTTTGACACAAGTTGCGGGAAAGTGACACTTTTTTTTTTTTGCACAAAGTTGTCACTAAATGATATATTGCTCACACAGGCCATGGGCATATGTGGAATTGCACCCCAAAATACATTTAGCTGCTTCTCCTGAGTATGGGGATACCACATGTGTGGGACTTTTTGGGAGCCTAGCCGCGTACGGGGCCCCGAAATCCAATCACCGCCTTCAGGATTTCTAAGGGTGAAAATTTTTGATTTCACTCTTCACTGCCTATCACAGTTTCGGAGGCCATGGAATGCCCAGGTGGCACAAAACCCCCCCAAATGACCCCATTTTGGAAAGTAGACACCCCAAGCTATTTGCTGAGAGGCATGGTGAGTATTTTGCAGCTCTCATTTGTTTTTGAAAATGAAGAAAGACAAGAAAAAACATTTTTTTTTTTTCTTTTTTCAATTTTCAAAACTTTGTGACAAAAAGTGAGGTCTGCAAAATACTCACTATACCTCTCAGCAAATAGCTTTGGGTGTCTACTTTCCAAAATGGGGTCATTTGGGGGGGGTTTTGTGCCACCTGGGCTTTCCATGGCCTCCGAAACTGTGATAGGCAGTGAAGAGTGAAATCAAAAATTCACGCCCTTAGAAAGCCTGAAGGCGGTGCTTGGTTTTCGGGGTCCCGTACGCGGCTAGGCTCCCAAAAAGTCTCACACATGTGGTATCCCCATACTCAGGAGAAGCAGCAGAATGTATTTTGGGGTGTAATTTCACATATTCCCATGGCATGTTTGAGCAATATATCATTTAGTGACAACTTTGTGCAAAAAAAAAAAAAAAAAAAAAAAAATTTGTCTCTTTCCCGCAACTTGTGTCGCAATATAAAATATTCCATGGACTCGACATGCCTCTCAGCAAATAGCTTGGGGTGTCTACTTTCCAAAATTGGGTCATTTGGGGGGGGTTTTGAACTGTCCTGGCATTTTATGCACAACATTTAGAAGCTTATGTCACACATCACTCACTCTTCTAACCACTTGAAGACAAAGCCCTTTCTGACACTCATTGTTTACATGAAAAAGTTATTTTTTTTTGCAAAAAAATTACTTTGAACCCCCAAACATTATATATTTTTTTTAAAGCGAATGCCCTACAGATTAAAATGGTGGGTGTTTCATTTTTTTTTTTTCACACAGTATTTGCGCAGCGATTTTTCAAATGCATTTGTTGGGGAAAAAACACACTTTTTAAAATTTTAATGCACTAAAACACACTATATTGCCCAAATGTTTGATGAAATAAAAAAGATGATCTTAGGCCGAGTACATGGATACCAAACATGACATGCTTTAAAATTGCGCACAAACGTGCAGTGGCAACAAAATAAATACATTTTTAAAAGCCTTTAAAAGCCTTTACAGGTTACCACTTTAGATTTACAGAGGAGGTCTACTGCAAAAATTACTGCCCTCGATCTGACCTTCGTGGCGATACCTCACATGCATGGTGCAATTGCTGTTTACGTTTGACGACAGACCGCCGCTTGCGTTCGCCTTAGCGCGAGAGCAGGGGGCGACAGGGGTGCTTTTTTTTTTTTTTTTTTTTTTTTTTATTATTTTTTTGCTTTTTTATCTTATTTTTAAACTGTTCCTTTCATTTTTTTTTTTTTTTTAATCATTTTTATTGTTATCTCGTGGAATGTAAATATCCCCTATGATAGCAATAGGTAGTGACAGGTACTCTTTTTTGAAAAAATTGGGGTCTATTAGACCCTAGATCTCTCCTCTGCCCTCAAAGCATCTGACGACACCAAGATCGGTGTGATAAAATGCTTCCCCAATTTCCCAATGGCGCTATTTACATCCGGCGAAATCTAAGTCATAAAATGCTCGTAGCTTCCGGTTTCTTAGGCCATAGAGATGTTTGGAGCCACTCTGGTCTCTGATCAGCTCTATGGTCAGCTGGCTGAATCACCGGCTGCATTCTCAGGTTCCCTGTTGAGACAGGAGAGCCAGAGAAAAACACGGAAGACGGTGGGGGGGCATTCCCTCCCACGGCTTGTAAAAGCAGTCTAGAGGCTAATTAGCCGCTAGGATTGCTTTTACATGAAAGCCGACCGCTGGCTGAAAAGAATGATACCAAGATGATACCTAAACCTGCAGGCATCATTCTGGTATAACCATTCAAAGTCGTGAATGGCGTACCTGAAGACAAAAAAATGGTTAACAATAAAGCACAGTAAACGGTAAAGTATAAAAAATTGCATACCTGAAAAGCAAACATGATAAAACATAATAACAATAAAACATTGCAGAATAGAATACAGTAAAAAAGAGCAGAAGAATAGAGAGAGAGAGAACAATGAAACGACAACTATTTTTTTTTATTTTATATATATATTTTTTTTTTTTACACTTTTTTTGTAACTAACTTTTATAACGGTAACCGGTTCCAGGTTTGGGTCTCTCAAAATGCGATGGCATCTTGGGAGACCCTGTGAAAGTGTGCCTAGTCTGTGCAATGCTGTACCCTACGCTAATACTCAACTAGTGAATGGTAGCGTTCAAAACATTCACCAATGCAAAGACCAGGATTGTCAGGACAGGAGGGACAATAATAGCGGGTGTCACGCCTATATCCGCGCTTGCTGCAGACACAACATCTTTTTTGGGGGGGTTCGTTGGGTAGGGGTACTCGGGAGGACATAAAGAAAATGCCTCTCATGCAGCCGACTGCATTTGGTTGGGGATGTGAATGGGGGAAGTACGGGCGCTGCAGAAGTGGTGGGTTCCCAATTAGGATTGGCGAATGCAGCAGGAAGGGCATTATGGGCACGACGGGCCTGTGTTTGTCTTTTTGGTGGCAGCGGGACACTACTTGTGCTTGCCACCTCACCAGCTTGAACTGCACTTATGGGACTCGCCACGTCACCAAGTGTTACTGCAGTGCTGGTTTGACTACGACCGGGGTGTACTAGGCCACTGGTGCTTACCAGTTCACCAAAACGCTACCAAAAAAACTGTTAGCGATCGCAGGGATCAGGCCTGACTCTGCGAACGCTGCAGTTATGCGTTAAGTGTTTTGTAAGTGACAGTGATTAATCGATACTGCACTTGGGTGGGCTGGGCCGGGCGGAGGGGCAAAATGCAGGTGCTAGCAGGTATCTGGGCTGATCCCGCTAACACTGCGTTTTTGGGAACCCTAAACTGCTGGGGACGCCAGTATAGATCTGATCGATCAGATATTGATCCGTTCAGATACTATACCACTAAAGGAGGCGTATGCTGCGTGCGTGGGTGTTAGCGGTACTGGCGCTAATCTGACGCTGCTTGGGGCTGGTGATTGCCAGTTCACCAAAATACTACCAAAAAAACTGTTAGCGATCGCAGGGATCAGGCCTGACTCTGCGAACGCTGTAGTTATGCATTTAGTGTTTTGTAAGTGTCAGTGATCGATCGATACTGCACTTGGGTGGGCTGGGCTGGGCCGGGCGGAGGGGCAAAACGCAGGTGCTAGCAGGTATCTGGGCTGATCCCGCTAACACTGCGTTTTTGGGAACCCTAAACTGCTGGGGACGCTAGTATAGATCTGATCCGATCAGATATTGATCCGTACAGATACTATACCACTAAGGGAGGCGTATGCTGCGTGCGTGGGTGTTAGCGGTACTGGCGCTAATCTGACGCTGCCTGGGGCGACGCATATCACCGCCGGGCGATCAGGGGGCTAAACCTTTATTCTGTAATAAACGGCGGGTGCCCTGACACTATAAAAAATAAACGAACTAACCAGCGTCACCCGTAACAGTTATACGGTGATCAGTGGTGAAAGGGTTAACTAGGGGGCAATCAAGGGGTTAAAACATTTATTCGGTAGTATATGGGGGTCCCTGACGCTATAAAACGCTGACGGCGAACCTAAATATTTAGGTCCCTAACTAGCGCCACCAGCGACACTAATACAGCGATCAGAAAAATGATCGCTTAGCGACACTGGTGACAGGGGGTGATCAAGGGGTTGAAACTTTATTAGGGGGGGTTAGGGGGGTATCCTAGACCTACAGGGGGCTAATACTCACTGTCCCAACACTGTAACTGTCACAAACTGACACCAATGCAGTAATCAGAAAAAAAAAAAAAACTGCTGGTGTCAGTTTGTGACGGGGGGGGGGGAGGGTGATTGGGGGGGGATCGGGGGGCGATCGGGGGGGGGGGAAATCAGGGTGTTTAGTGTGCCTGGCATGTTCTACTGTGTGTGTGTGTAGTGTTGTGCACTCACATACCTGTCTTCTCTCCTCGGGCCGGAACAGAAATTACAGAGCCGAGGAGAGATGACATCATTTCATTTGCTGCTGTTTAGCATACAGCAGCAAAGGAATGTTCCCATTGGCCAGCGGCGATCGCGAGGGGGGGGGCCACGAGCGGATGGCCTCCCCCTCACCTCCGATCGCCGGGGGACAAAAGACGACCGCCTCGACCACCGGGGGGGGGTCCGATCGGACCCCCCACCCGCGGAAGGCAAATCACGTATATGTACGTGATTTTGCCTGTCCGTGCCACCTTGCCGACGTACATCGGCGTGAGGCGGTCGTCAAGTGGTTAATTTATGCTATTCACTAGTCCTGAGGGAGGAGTCGAGGCGGAGCTCTATCACCAGTATGCTGCCATGGATAGGCACCAGGAAGTGACATATAGCTTTTGAGACCAAGAAGAGGGGAGAGTTTCCAATAAGGAAGTGACTTCTCTGGGTTCCAACTTAATGGTGGCCTCCAGCAAGTCAAAACAGGAGCAGTGCTGGAGGCACACACTAATTTTGGTAGCATAATTATTATTGTGGAATGTATGTTCTTTTGGTAAAGAACAGTAATTAATATCAAACTGTTATGGGTAAAATTCTGCTTTAACTTGGCAAATGTGGTGAAAATTCACAAGGAATTCCCAGTATTTATGCTTGCTTGGATAATGGAAGTTACCAGAATTCCACCTAAATTACAACACTCTAGGTAGAATTCTCTTGCAATGTAAACTGCCTCTAGTAAATCAACCCCTGTTGCCCCATCTTGGTAGAGGCAGGGCTTTGCCCTTTCACATTATCGTTTTCTGACTTGATTAAAGCATGCCTCCTTCTATTTTATAGAAAAGCTGTCAGACACGGCCCATTGCCACTGAAGAGTTATCCGTACAAGTGGGCACAGTCTCTGAGGCTGGAACTCAGACTGAATGGAAACATGAACAGAGAGCATTGGATATTGACCTTGGGCCACTTCTAGATTACCCAGATGTGGGAGCATTTCTCAAACGTGTGGAAGAAGATATGATCAGAGAACTAAAGAAAAACTGGAGAAGCCACGCATTTGATGGCTATGAAGTGACCTGGGAAGAGCCAAATTCACAGGTATGATAAATCATAATTCTGGAACAGATCCATCTCTGCAGTGCATTTGAATTATGCAGCCAATTCTGCAAACTGCCCACTCCAAACTCTTAAGACAGTTTTCTTTGTGTGGACAATATTGGCTCCTAAAGCTGAACACCAAATAAACTGATAAATAGTTGAAATGCACCACTGACAGATAGCAAACATTGGTGACTTCATTTTTTTTTTTTAAGAGCAATATACCTCAATGATACCAACCTGCCCCCTACCTGTAATTGAACAAAGAGGAGAAGAAAACGAATAAAGCCTCAACGCATTTTGATCAGGTCATTTTTGGTGAAACATTATGGTTGCGGCTACTTTGTGGATGTTCGAATGAGCAACCCTGAAGAGCATAGATTGGAGTGAAGCTCTCATTCATATATTTTCTCTAATGATGTGGAAAGACAGGCTTTCTTGAAAAGGCAACCTATCAGTCTGCAGACTTTGCAAAGGAGGGGGTCTGGGCAGTGCTATGGGTTTAGGATGTTTTAACTTCAAAAACATCCTTTCACTTTGCCAATTCCAAAATGCCAATTTTGGCCAGAATCTCAGCAGACTTCCAAGACCAATATCTTGCATGTGATTGTTGCATGAACGATTACATGCAAGTGGCCATGATTAGCTGCGGGAGTCATCAGCCTCCCGTTGCTTTCAGTGGGGCTGCCTCCTGCAGCTAAGCGTATGACCACCTGCTGGGGTTCTTGCATCTAATTGAAGAGTAGGTGCATTCACAGGTGTGAATGCGCTCTTAAGCCCCATACATACTGGCTGAATGCTGGCCGACATTGGCCGGTTCAATAAAAACGGCTGTTATTTGGCCCGTGTGTATGGCACCCTGTGTGACCCATTTGGCTGGCTTCTGTTGGACGAGCATGCTGGAAAACCAACAGCTGACTGGCTCCCGATCAGCGCTCTCAGCCAATGGCAGAAAGTACTGACCAGAGTGTTCTAATGGTGGTGGCTGGGGGGCGCGTCCCCCTGTCAGAACACAGCAGCTCAACGTTAGTACAGCGGCTCTGACCGGAGCTGACAGGTTTTTTTCGGTCAACCTGCTGGGTTGAACGGAAAAAGATGAATAGTCTGTACTAGGCTTTGGTGGAGGCAGAGACAGAACAATTGGGCAGCGGGGAAACACCGGGAAGGTGACTATCCGTGAGTTGGTGGTTCGGTTATTAACAGTCTGCCCCTAACAGCAAAGTGAAAACAGTGGTTTAGTTTGCACACATTTGCAAATACACGTGTAAGCTGCAGAAGCTGCGACAAGGCACCCCAGTATTATCTGCCTTCCTAACTATAAATTCTGAGAGCCTCCATAGTAGGAACACATATATAATAATGGATAGATTGAGGGCAGGTATGCCTGGAGGAAGCCCACTCCTCCTTAAATGCACAGGGCTGCACTGGACACCCAGCAAATGGAACAATGGCAGGGAAGTCGTCAAGTGCACCCCCTCACCAAATAACCAATGGTACAAACAAACGGCAGCTGCCCAACCTATAACTGGCCTTGACAGTAAGGAGCACATGGAAGGGCGATACACCTGAAAACCCCCGCAACAAACCACATTTTTCATTCTTTTCTTTGTTGTTGTTTGACATGCATCGCCCTTCCATGTACTCCTTGCTGTTAATGCCAGTTATAGATTGGGAATGTTGTGTTTGTTTGTACTGTGTATTCTTATCCACTTGGCTGCATAGAGAGCTTACCATATACTAGCTGCATACTTGTCCTGCTTCTGTCTCGCACAGAGCATTTTGAACAATAATTAAATAAATCTAGTTGTGGAATTAAAGTAGAACTAAAGGCAAAACTTTTTTTTATTTAGTTTTGGATAGAGTGGAGAGGTATTAGAACAGATTTTTACTACTGCCTGTTGCCCTGTTAGCGAGATTCACCCTTTCTCTTTGTCCTGTTTACCATTATCACTGAATGTAAACGGAAACCCCAAATTTAGGGTAAGCCTCAGAACAGTAATAGAGGAAAAATCTTCCAATGGGGACACTAGTCCCTATTAGTTATGGTGACAACCAGGGATTCCTTCACTTTGGAGGAATTTCCCCTCACTTCCTGTTTTGGCTATGGGACAGGAAGTGATGGGAACACAATGGGACACAGATGGCAAAAAAATAAATAAATAATAATAACAGGGGTTATGACCCTCCCTTTCTCTAACCAAAATGAATAAAAAAAAATGTTGCCTTTTAGTTATACTTTTGTTTTATTTTGTTTTTGTGTCTGCCTGAGTGTTCTAGCTATGGTCTCTGGAGTTTCATTCTGCTCTTATTAATTAATATTTAGGTGTCGTGCTTGCACAGCTTGCAGTATTTGGAGGCTGTAGCTAAACATCTTGAAGTTACTAGCGTCTCATGGAACTCAACTGGATCAGTTATTGGCTGTTCTTATGGAAGGTAGGTGGATGGTTGGTAGAACAGAATCCTGTATGTATACAGCCACTGAGAGTCCCCCATGTGGCATGACTGATGACATTGCATATTACGGGAATCATGAGTTTATATATTAAATTTGGCTTTCTTTTAAATACTTTTTCCTGGAAAAAAAAATCCAAGTGACAGGAAAACCTAATGGAATACACTTACCTTGTTTTATTTTTTGGAACACCCTAAGCCAGGCATGTCCAAAGTCCGGGCTGCGGGCCAATTGCCCGCCTGTTTATTTGGACATATATATCTTTTGGTGCCTCCAATGATCTCCTAGCGCCGGGGGGGCCACAAAAAATATATATGCTGGCTGCCTTGGAGGGGACGGAGGAGGCGGGACGAGTGCCGTACACACAGGAGTATTTCCTGTTTACACGTTGGCCTCTGTAATAGGAAGTCCAGTCACCTGCGCTGCCATTGGACGACTGTTCTGTCCATCAAAGGAGGCGGGACTTTCTATTAAAGAGGCCGCTGAGAAAACAGGAGTTTCTCCTGTATGTAATCTTTTGGCGCTCGTCCTGCCCCCTCCAGGGCTGCAGATGGATGGCATCAATCAGGCTGCACTGATGGCAATGGTGAGTCTGCATTCTTGGCAATGGTGGGTGCTGCATCCCTGGCAATGGTGGGTGCTGCATCCCTGGCAATGGTGGGTGCTGCATTCCTGAAAATGGGGGTGCTGCATTCATGGCAATGGTGGGACTGCATTTATGGCACTTGTGAGGCTGCAGATGGGCACTAACCCTTATTTTGCTTCACAGTTCTTTATTTAAAATTTAAGTTTATTTTCCTGAAACTTCCCTCTTAAAGTGAAAGTACATGTTATACGCCAATAAATACGGTATATCAAAATAACACGCCCGAGCGCATCTCTTTACACACACACACAGCCACAAAGGCAAGAGAGTTCTTGTTGGGCAGTGTATTAGTGCTTGCACAAACACACTAATGCCCTGTACACACGATTGCACATTCCGACAACAAAATCCATGTTTTTTTTCCGACGGATGTTGGCTCAAACTTGTCTTGTATACAGACGTTCACACAAATCTTGTCGGAAATTCCGAACGTCAAGAATGTGGTGACATACAACACGTACGACCAGCTGAGAAAAATTAAGTTCAATAGCCAGTGCGGCTCTTCTGCTCAATTCCGAGCATGCTTGGAACTTTGTACGTTGGAATTGTGTACACACGATCGGAATTTACGAGAACGGATTTTGTTGTCGGAAAATTTGGGATACAGATCTCAAATTTTGTGTGACGGTAATTCCGATGGGAAAATCTCTGATGGAGCCTATACACGGTCAGAATTTCCGACAATGAGCTTTCCGACCGTGGCATTAGACCGTTTTTATTTTTATTTTTTATTTTTTTTTTTATGTTTCAAAGAATGTCAGGCAAAATGGTCGGCCCACACGCATGTTCACGCCATCAAATCTGGCCCTCTTAGAAAAGAAGTTTGGACACCCCTGCCCTAAGCTATTTGTTATAATGAAGAAATCTCTGGTGGGGGATATGGCGCTGTTCAAAAATGTATATAATTAAATACTAATATCCTACAAAGTGGTGGTAGTATATAAGAAATACTGTGAACAAATCGTAAACCAACAACATATCAGGTGTATATGTCACAGGTGTAAAATAACACATAGTATAAAAAACATATGATTAAAAAGTCAAGTGCAAATGCGGTGTAGATAATCCTAAAAGAAATACGTGCACTCAAAAAGGGAAACAAAAATAATGTATAAATATGTGCGTAATGTTAGTGCTAGTTTGCAAAATCGCAAAGGAAAAAGCATAAAAAATACCCAAAAAATGCACAGATATAAACAATGGTATAATAAATAATTGATGTGGTAATGTAGCAGAATTTTCAAAAATCAGATCCAAATGATATAAGTGTCCGAGCAGATTTAAAGTTCTATATATGTAGAAATACGAAGGCAAAAACTCTGAAAAAGTGACTTTGTTTCCAAAAGAATCCCATGTAAATGGTTGTGGCCGTTGTATAATCTCCTTCTCTGGAACCCCCAATTGTGTCCCCACTCACCGGAAAGCCCAACCCCTGCAGGGGTAATGGGCAAATGAAAGTCAATCCACTGGCAGGAAATCGATCGTGTCCCCCTCTGTGTTCCCGTGATCTTCTTCCTGGTTGGGCTGTCACTAGTCCTTTAAAAAAGTCCACCAGGGCGTGTCCGTATATATGGAGAAGAGAGGAGCCTCATAGTGTAAATCCAAAATGATTTTTATTTATTCAGTCAGCTTATATAAAATAGTTAAAATCAGTGAAGTCTGACTAGGAGATAAACCTGTTCCGCCGGCTAGTGTAAAGCCAATGGCTGGAACAGTAGCGAGGCAGCGGCTTGCGTTCCACAGCCGAGCTGCCGAAAACCGGAAGTGAACGAACAGAAGCTAACAGCAACGTATGCGTACCAACGTGACCACGCCTCACGCGTTTCGTCATCAAGACGTCATCTGAGGCGCTTGTGAGGCATCTGAGGCGCCTCAGATGACGTCTTGATGACGAAACGCGTAAGGCGTGGTCACGTTGGTACGCATACGTCGCTGTTAGCTTCTGTTCGTTCACTTCCGGTTTTCGGCAGCTCGGCTGTGGAACGCAAGCCGCTGCCTCGCTACTGTTCCAGCCATTGGCTTTACACTAGCCGGCGGAACAGGTTTATCTCCTAGTCAGACTTCACTGATTTTAACTATTTTATATAAGCTGACTGAATAAATAAAAATCATTTTGGATTTACACTATGAGGCTCCTCTCTTCTCCATATATACGGACACGCCCTGGTGCACTTTTTTAAAGGACTAGTGACAGCCCAACCAGGAAGAAGATCACGGGAACACAGAGGGGGACACGATCGATTTCCTGCCAGTGGATTGACTTTCATTTGCCCATTACCCCTGCAGGGGTTGGGCTTTCCGGTGAGTGGGGACACAATTGGGGGTTCCAGAGAAGGAGATTATACAACGGCCACAACCATTTACATGGGATTCTTTTGGAAACATAGTCACTTTTTCAGAGTTTTTGCCTTCTTATTTCTACATATATAGAACTTTAAATCTGCTCGGACACTTATATCATTTGGATCTGATTTTTGAAAATTCTGCTACATTACCACATCAATTATTTATTATACCATTGTTTATATCTGTGCATTTTTTGGGTATTTTTTATGCTTTTTCCTTTTCGATTTTGCAAACTAGCACTAACATTACGCACATATTTATACATTATTTTTGTTTCCCTTTTTGAGTGCACGTATTTCTTTTAGGATTATCTACACCACATTTGCACTTGACTTTTTAATCATATGTTTTTTATACTATGTGTTATTTTACACCTGTGACATATACACCTGATATGTTGTTTGTTTACGATTTGTTCACAGTATTTCTTATATACTACCACCACTTTGTAGGATATTAGTATTTAATTATATACATTTTTGAACAGCGCCATATCCCCCACCAGAGATTTCTTAATTTTTTGGATTCCACCTCGGTGTTTTTTCCCATTTATTTGGGGGGGGGCTGCAGTTCTCTTTTAAAACATTGTCCTAAGCGTGGAAAATTTGAGTTTGTATTTGTTATAATGAGTTTCAGGAAAATATCCCAGCATTTATATCCTCAGAGGTAGCAACGTCACTTTGATCCAACCACCATAGATATGATGGAAGGTGTCAAAAATGTAGAACCACCCTGTTCCAGTTACATAATCCCATCATTGGTGTCTGGCTTCATAATTGTTACTCCTTCAATTTACTTAACTAGGTATAAATTGTTGTCACTAACAGTTCAGGGGTAGAGATATTAAAAGTGAAGACCCTTTACCCTGCTCTCAGGTATGGTTGTTCCAGTTTGATGTAGATGGAGAGTTAGGCCTGTACATTGTTTAGTAGAGATCTGACCATTACCATCCTGCCAGCAGACAAGAGGAGATGCTCAGTGGTCATGAATACATATGATTACCATTTTAAGGTCACCACTTTTCTCAGTGAGGCCAACACTAATGAGGCACTAAAGAGGGACCTCACGAGATGTTACAAGAAAAAGGTGATGGACTGTTTACAACAGCTTTAAAAAGGTAAAAGCCATTGGTCGAACCTATACCAAAATCTCTATGCCAAGGAAGGTCCTTCATGACTGCACATACTCCCTAAGGCAGCCCATAGATGATTTGATTTTCTTTCCACGGGTGGAAGGAAAGAAAATCGCTCGATTCCCCCATCAACACAGTGAGTGTTGATGGGGTAATGCCTCCCGCAGCGTTATTGTGTTCTGCAAGCAGGGGGTGCGCAGGGTGCCTTTCCAGCTGGCAGAGCACAATGATTACTGGTAGCTGCTATAGCCAAAAAAATCCAACAGGCTGATTGTACCCTTAGTCGATCAGTGGATCAACTTGGGTACAATCAGCCTGCCCATACATGAATCGAAATTCGTCCAGTCCCTGCTGAACCAGCCAAATTTCGATCCATGTATGTTTTTATTTCTTTTTGTGTCTCTGCTAGGAAGATTCACTACTCTCTCTGTTAGTCTTAGTCCATTTTACTTGGTCCATCAGAAAGTGATGGGAATTCTATAATGTTACAGTTGTCACCAGAGTAGGGGGGAAGGGGAAATCTTGCAATATGGATACCTGTTGCAGTGACTTATGTTTTTCAAAGGTATTTCTTCTCCCTTCTTGCAAGACAAAATGTGAGGGGATTACCCCCCATTGGAACACAGACTGAAAACATATACTAACAGTTTTTTTTTTTTTTTTATTTAGATTTAATTTTTATTTGTAAAACATAGGAAGAGAAAAACTCTTCCATTAAACAAAAACCAAAAAATTACATCAAATAGCATTGCAAAGGACGTATTATTATCTAAATGTACAGCCGATTTGGATTTGCTTCTCCTACATCATTATTTTATGTGTGAAATTACAGTCAATTTAAGAAGACAAATCTCTACATGCATATACCCGTATCTACCGTTTGGTATATTTCCTCTTTTAGTAAGCATGTCCTTTTAGTGTTCTGTACCCCTACTCCACTCCCGGTCCTAAAAAGGACAATCGGTCGGTGTAGAGGTACCTCCCCCCCCAAACAGTGGGGGGGGGATTTCCAGTGCTCTTCCATTAACTATCTTATATAAGTAAACCGTATAACTCGTCACTGCAGAGTAAGACATCTTCTCATCAAGAATGTTATTTCAGATTGATCCACATTCTGAGTCTCTATGTCACCATCTCACCCTTTACCCACCTAGTATAAATAGCCTCCTTCCTCATAAGAGGGGGCGGGCGTTTATGTCCTGCCACCAAGTACTCTGTTCTGGACCAGTTGGAAGGGGGCTAAACCAGGTACCGTTGGAAGGGGGCTAAACCAGGTATCATACTAATGGGTTTTTAACCCTTCTCTACTATTCAGAACAGAAAAAAGAGAGAGGATTTGGCTATACACACAGTTTAACAACATATAGCTGCTGTTGTAGATCTCACTTAGATCAGATGGTATGGCTGCTCTTGCCATCTAATGTAAAAAAACAGATGGCAAGGGCGTTAAGAGTAATTTGTCTATCTTTTTTTGTACTAACTCTGAGCTGCATGCAGGCAGCCTATGTAAGTGGATGGATACATACCATCTGTGACGACTTAGTTGCATGGCCCCTGGTGCAGAGCCTGTGCATCCAGGGCAGTGCACCTGTCCCTATGCTCATATAAAACTGCACTGTGCGGGTGAGTCCTTACAGCTCCAATGTATCTATTCAATTACCAGCTGCCTGCACGTAGCTCAGTGCTAGTACAAAAAAAAAAAATAAACAGATCTTCATGCTGTATGGGACTGAGCACCTTTTGTAAATGTAAAATGTATGTAAAATGTGTTCCATAATTTTTTTTTTTTTTTTTTTTACAATCTCAACATTATTAGAACATATAAGCAGTAACAGATATCAATCATTCCTGATCTCTTTAGTTATCAATTACAGTATGTGTTGTCACCGATCTTGTGGCCGTTTCCATTTTAGTTATGGGCATGTGAAGCCCAGTTGATTTCTCTTCCTTGTTTTCCTGAGAGAGGTGCATGCTGGGTAACCAGCATGCACCCCTCGATCTCGCGCATGTGCTGTTAACCGGCACTCGTAGCGCCGATACACAGTAATGACCACAGACTCCTGGGAAATCATGACACTCATTTCCCAGGAGGCCTGGCGAGTCAGGAAGAAAAGTAGGTCCACCGCGGAATAGGAAGTAAGCAGATTAGGAAGTCTGCCTAGTAACAGGCACTTTCAGGCAAGTAAAAAAATGTTTTTTTAACAAAATTATTTATTTTACATTAAAAGGAACCTACTAATGTGAAATTTATTTTTAGGGTGGACCTCCGCTTTAAAACTCCGTCTCTTTTAAAAATGATATCATTCACATCTCTTTATGTATATTGATGAGGAAAGTTTCTATCTGAATAACTTTACTACTATGTGACCACAGTACTTCCACATGTTAATGGAAGGTCAATCAGGATTAAAAAGTATTGATAAGCACATTTATTTATATATGTTCCTTTCACCTACAGAGTGGAGTCCTAACTATTTATTAGGTATGTTTTGTATGTTGAATCTTTGCCTCATTTTTCCCTTTTGACGGCTAGGTTAGCAGATGGAGATTGGAGCACAGAAAAGTCATATGTCTGTACGTGGAATCTGGACCGCAGTGGCTTCAACCCTAACCACCCCGATGTGGTTCTAGAAGTGTCTAGTTCAGCTATGTGTTTAGCATTTTATCCCTCTCGTCCATCCATTATAGCGGGTGAGTCTGACCATTTGGTTTGTTCATTTGGAAGCACTGTCAAACTATTAAAGTACATCAGTTAGGATAAAGTTACCAAGCTTAGACTAGTCTCTAAAAGAAGGCGTTTTGGTACTGGAAATTCAGCCAAACTTTATTTTTTTTTATTTTAGATTTTAGATAGAGAAGAGTAATGCCGCGTACACACGGTCGGACTTTTCGACCGGACTGGTCCGACGGACGCTGACGGACCAAAGCCGGCGGACAATCTGATCGTGTGTGGGCTTCAGCGGACTTTTCTAGTCGCAAATATGACGGACTTTAGATTTGGAACATGCTTCAAATCTTTACGTTGTAACTCCGCCAGACCCAGAAATCCGCTCGTCTGCATGCTAGTCCAACGGACATAAACTGAGGCTAGGGCAGCTATTGGCTACTGGCTATCAACTTCCTTATTTTAGTCCGGTCGTACGTCATCACGTATGAATCCGTCAGACTTTTGTGTGATCGTGTGTAGTTAAGTCCGTTCGTTAGAAAGTCCGCCGAAAGTCTGTCAGACGGGCTGTCGGACTTTTGTAGCCGAAAAGTCCGACCGTGTGTACGCGGCATTAGAACCTTTGTATCCCCATTCTGTAGATTTCCTCCTAATCGTGTCCCCAGCAAGGACGCAGACAGCAATAAAAGCCTGAGCAGGTCTCTAACTCTTCTTTTCTCTGAAATAAGGGAGTTTCTCTTACATCCTGTCCCTTATTCAGTGGATTCTTTTCTGTGTGCCTGGGGAATTCCCGAATACTGGATGCACCCTATAGATTCCTAATTTTCCACCCCCTCAGAACTTGTGAATGTCACCCGTTAAATAGCAATCTAGTAGAAGTACGCCAGCAGCCAAAAGCTTTGATTTCATTGAATTACTAAATAGCAGTGCTCCATTTCAGCACAGTGGTGAAGCCCCTTGGTGAGCATGTACCAGGGATCTAGGGATGCCCCTGGGGCATAGAAAGTAACTTGCAGAAGCATGGAAGCCAGACGATGAACATTTTTAGAAGGAGAGGTCAGCAGTGTCAGTATATTTATTTAATGTCCTACAGAGTGTCAGACAATAAAGACAAATTCCAGCAAGAACTACCATACACATTAGTATTGGCATGATGTTGCCAGTTGGAATTCAGGCTGTTAACAGTAGATATAGGCAAAGCAAATCTGGGGATGCCAGCATACAGTGAGGGGGAAAAAAAAGCATTTGATCCCCTGCTAATTTTGTACATTTGCCCACTGACAAAGAAATGATCGGTTTATAATTTTAATGGTAGGTTTATTTTAACAGTGAGTGACAGAATAACAACAAAAATATCCAGAAAACCAAATTTCAAAAAAGTTATAAATTGATTTGCACTTGCAATGAGTGAAATAAGTATTTGATCCCCTATCAATCAGCATCATTTTTGGTTCCCAGGTGTCTTCTATAAAGGTAACGAGCTGAGATTAGGAGCACTCTTAAAGGGAGTGCTCCTAATCTCAGCTTGTTACCTGTATAAAAGGCACCTGTCACAGAAGCAATAAATTAGATTCCAATCTCTCCACCATGGCCAAAACCAAAGAGCTGTGTAAGGATGTCAGGGTCAAGATTGTAGACCTACACAAGGCTGGAATGGGCTACAAGACCATCGCCAAGCAGCTTGGTGGGAGGGTGACAACAGTTGGTGTGATTATTCGCAAATGGAAGAAACACAAAATAACTGTCAATCTCCCTCGGTCTGGGGCTCCATGCAAGATCTCACCTCGTGGAGTTTCAATGATCATGAGAACAGTGAGGAATTAGCCCAAACTGCACAGGAGAATCTTGTCAATGATCTCAAGTCAGCTAGGACCATAGTCACCAAGAAAGCAATTGGTAACACACTACGCCATGAAGGACTGAAATCCTGCAGCGCCTGCAAGGTCCCCCTGCTCAAGAAAGCACATTTACAGGCCCGTCTGAAGTTTTCTAATGAACATCTGAATGATTCAGAGGAGAACTGGGTGAAAGTGTTGGAGGAGGAGGAATGCTGCCTCTATGACCCCAAGAAGACCATCCCCACCGTCAAACATATAGGTGGAAACATTATGCTTATGGGTGTTTTTTGCTAAGGGGCATGACAACTTTACCGCATCAAAGGGACGATGGACAGGCCATGTAATGCCAAATCTTGGGTGAGAACCTCCTTCCCTCAGCCAGAGCATTGAAAATAGGTTGTGGATGGGTATTCCAGCATGACAATGACCCAAAACACATGGCCAAGGCAACAAAGGAGTGGCTCAAGAAGAAGCACATTAAGGTCCTGGAGTGGCCTAACCAGTCTCCAGAACCTAAGCCCATAGAAAATATGTGGAGGGAGCTGAAGGTTCGAGGTCCCGAATGCCAGCCTCGGAACCTTAATGACTTGGAGAGAATCTGCAGAGGAGTGGGACAAAATTCCTCCTGAGATGTGTGCAAACCTGGTGGCCAACTACAAGAAACATTTGACCTCTGTGATTGCCAACAAGGGTTTTGCCAACAAGTACTAAGTCATGTTTTGCAAAGGAGTAAAATACTTATTTCACTCATTAACCACTTGCCGCCCGCCCTATTACCAAATGACGGCGGCAAAGTGGTTTGATATTCCTGACCGGACGTCATATGACGTGATCAGGAATATCGAGCCGCTGCGAGCCCCCTGGGGCTCGCATCGCGGCAATCGTTGTTGCGGGGTGTCAGTCTGATACCCTGCAACACGATCTAGGTAAAGAGTCTCTGACGGAGAGTCTTTACCACGTGATCAGCCGTGTCCAATCACGGCTGATCACGATGTAAATAGAAAGAAACGCTGATCGGCTTTTCCTCACTCGCGTCTGACAGACGCGAGTAGAGGAGAGCCGATCGGCTGCTCTCCTGACAGAGGGGGTCTGTGCTGATTGTTTACCAGCACAGCCCCCCTCGGATCCAGCCCAGGACCATCAGGGAAGCCGCCCAGGACCACCAGGGAAGCCATCCACACTGGACCACCAGGTATGCCCCTAGATCCCCAGGGAAATGCCACTATGTGCCCAGGCAGCTGCCAATCAGTGCCCACTCCAATGCCTGCCAGTGCCACCAGGGGTGCCTCATATCAGTGCCACGTATCAGTGCCCATCAGTGCCCAGTAGTGCCGCCTATCAGTGCCACCCTATCAGTGCCCAGCAGTGCCGCCTTTCAGTGCCCACCAGTGCCACCCTTAAGTGCCCATCAGTGCTGCATGTCAGTGCCACCCATCAATGCCGCCTATCAGTGCCGCCTATCAGTGCCGCATATCAGTGCCTGCTCATTGGTGCCACCTCATCGGTGCCGCCGTATCAGTTCCTATCAGTGCCCATCACTGAAAGAGAAAACTTACTTATTTACAAATTTGTTTAACAGAAACGAAAGCAAAACTTTTATTTTTTTCAAAATTTTCGGTCTTTTTTTATTTGTTTAGCAAAAAATAAAACCGCAGAGGTGATCAAATACCACCAAAAGAAAGCTCTATTTGTGGGAACAAAATGATAAAAATTTAGTTTGGGTACAGTGTAGCATGACTGCGCAATTGTCATTCAAACTGCGACAGCGCTGAAAGCTGAAAATTGGTCTGGGCAGGAAGGTGTCTAAGTGCCCGGTATTGAAGTGGTTAAAATGCAAGTACATTTATAACTTTTTTTTAAATTGATTTTTCTGGATTTTTTAGTTATTTTGTCTTTCACTGTTAAAATAAAGCTACCGTTAAAATTAGAGACTGATCGTTTCTTTGTTAGGGGGCAAATATACAAAATCAGCAGGGGATCAAATACTTTCTTCTCTGACTGTAGCACTTGTATTAATGATATGACTGGATTACGCTAGTTCTGTGGCGGATTAAATGCAGACAAGGCAGTGATTAAATCTATTTTAAGTTGAATTCCATCTTAAATTGTTTTTAGTCTTGGTTGAAGTGGCTAAGATCTGTAACCTCTGCATCTGCCTTTGTGCCCTGACATGCTGTCCAGGCTATTCTATAGCTTTTGCAGTGTCTGTGGGACGGACTCTTAAAATGTATTGGCAATTTTAGTTCTGTTAAACCTATTATCCCATGCCCGGTCGCAGAGTTTGACGGGGAGTGGGGCAGAGAACAGAGGGATTACTAAAGGTTTTTGTCTGGACTGAAAATAGATCTGATGAACAGTAAGATCTATGCACTGAGAAGTTTACACACATACTCTCTAGAGAGACTCACATGTGATAAGAGGCATTTATGTCTTCATCAAAGCTGTTCTCCTGGCAAATATAAAAACAGCAGTAAATGCAGTGGTGTAGGTATTACATTATATATATATATATATATATATATATATATATATATATATATATATATATATATATATATAATTTACTATATTGTTAAAAGTATTGGGACACCTTTAGGAGTGTGTCTATGGAAATGTTTGACCATTCTTCCAGAGGCACATTTGTGAGGTCAGGCACTGATGTGGACGAGAAACCCTGGCTCGCAGTCTCCACTCTAATTCATCCCAAAGGTGTTCTATCTGGTTGAGGTCAGGACAGTCCAGTTCCTCGACCCCAAACTCGCTCATCCATATGTTTTATGGACCTTGCTTTGTGCACTGGTCCAAATCATTTGGTGGAGGGGAGATTATGGTGTGGGGTTAATTTTCAGGGGTTGGGTTTGGCCCCTTAGTTCCAGTGAAGGGAACTCGTAAGGCGTCAGCATACCAAGACATTTTGGACAATTTCATGCTGCCCACTTTGTGGGAACAGTTTGGGGATGGCCCCTTCCTGTTCCAACATGACTGCGCACCAGTGCACAAAGCAAGGTCCATAAAGACAAAATAGCCAGCAGGTTATTTTTGCCTAGGTTGTACTGTGCAATTTGGGGTACACACATAAAGGAATTACAAAAAAATAGCCAGCAGGAACAAGTTATATTCTAAAATTCAATTATAATTACTGAAGGCCTAGATCATTCTGCGCCTGTGCCGTTGCAGCTTAGCGGATGGCTCATTCAGGACCAGGTAGGAAATGTAAACATCAACAATGTATTTCCAGGGTCGCAGAATGACTTCGAGCTTCAGGCATTCTTAATGAGTGAAAGACAAGGTGATTCTGCATTGCCATCACTGCCTATGAATGACTTGTTCAGGGCCTGCGGGGAGATGTAAACATCAACAACATATAGGCAGATGGAACAGTGCAGGTACAGAATGACCTTGGCCATCAGTTATTCAGAATAACTAAAGACCAAGGTCATTCTGCATCACCACATCTACGTACACTTTGTTTATGTACGTTGTAATGATTAATTAGTTATGTGTATTTTGCTATTTTCCTGGAGTTTAGCTTTAATTCCCCCATGTGAGCTTAACCCGTTCTTCTCACCAGGTGGCCTTTATAATGGAGAAGTTCTGGTGTGGGATACCAGTAGGGCAGATGACCCATTGATTGGAAGGACTGGGCTCTCCATAGACAGCCATACAGATGCTGTGTACCAGGTAATCCATGCTTAGGTCCTGCTTCCTCGTAATCTGCTAAAATCAAGATCATCACAACTACCAAATGCTTGCTTTCATTTTAAGCACAGCACTAGAAAAATGCCAGCTAGTCTCTGATTTTTACTAACAATAGCTGGCCACAGCAATCCTCTAGTCAGGCTCATCTAATCAACCTCTGATCTGTTCTTGTCACCTGGTAGGTGAGTTGGCTGCAGGATCAGCCACAAGGTCACCGGCTGCAATTGCTGAGCGTCTCTACAGATGGGAAGATCCTCATGTGGCAGATGGAAAAGGATGGCCAGCTTGTCCTCACTGATGGATTTGCTCTTGTTACACAGCAAATACCCAGCAACACAAAGATTAACAAGGTCTCCACGCAGATGAAGCACCACTGATTTACATCCTCATAACTTGGAAATTGGAAGGCACCTATTATGTTGGGTGACATTTATATTTAAATGAGAACTCCAGAAGGTTTGAATCAGGGCCGTCTTTAACGCAGACCAAAAGGAGCAGCTGCCAAGGGCCCAATCGTTGTGGGGCCCAAAGCAGCTGCTCCTTGAGCCAGCGCTGCCTGCACATAGCATACATGGCCATTTTTGCTTTCATTGTCCCATGTTGCTGCACATTTTGATTGATGGGCAGCTGCCATTCCCAGACCCTCCCTCTGCGCCTTCGGCCGGCAGCTCTGTGGCTTCTCTGGTGGCAGGAGTACATTCTGCATTAGGGTCGATAGTGTTAATGATTTTGATGGGCAAAGCTGCTGGAGGTGAAGAGTGAGAGGTTCGGGGCAGTGTAGCTACCTATCAACTAGTGACCCAGCTACACAAAGTTCTGTGTGGGCTCCAACACTCTGTGTACTCCCACCGCTACCAGAGAAGCCACAGTAGCCCGAGAAATAGAATGGAACAGTATGTGGCCATGGGGTATTAAATAGATTGCAAACATGTGGTGGGTTACATAAGATGCAGAAGGTACAGAGGTGTGGTAAGGAGGGTATGGAGGTGTGTTGGGGGTGCAGAGATGTGCTGGGGGAGTACATAGATGTACTGGGGGGAATGCAGAGGCATACTGGGGGTATGGAGACTTGCAGAGAGTATAGAGGTGTGTGTGTGTGTGTGTGTGGGGGGGGGGGGGGTGCAGGGACTTGCTGGTGGGTAAAAGGGTGTGTTGGGGGTATAAAGGTGTGCGGGGGCATAGAGAGGATATTGGGCAGAGATGTGCAAGAGTGTACAAAGATGTGTTGGTGGATATGGAAGAGTGCCGGGGGTACACAAGTCTTCTAGAGGTACGAAGTTGTGTTGGGGGTGGGGGGGGATGGGGAGGTGTGCTGGGGGTGGAGAGGGGGCAAGAAATTGTTTGCCTACTAAACAGTATTAAAGATGGCTGATGTATAGGTGCTGATGTATAAATAGGACTTCTCTTATTGACCCTGTTCATCAGTTTGGCAGCTCTGTGCTATGCATTTTTGGGTCCCATATGTCTCTATTTTTTGGATGCGAAATAAAATCCTACAAATGTTTATGGCATAGCACTGGCTGATGCAGTTGGAGGGTGATGGAACCCAGAATTTCACGGCATGGAGTAGGTGTTAAACTGTTCATAAGAAGGCTGATTGCAATTATAAGAGAAAAGTGGGGCATATTTTTGAGATGTTTGCCTTCAGTTTTGCTTAAAGTAAGGAGATAATAAGGGGGTTGCCATTGTTGACCCTCCATTTTAAACCTGCTAATGAGGAGTTTTGACTTCACACCTACCATTCCCAGAAGAAGGCTAGCAATAAGTGATACATAATTTTTCTCAGTGTATATACATCTATACAAAAAAAAAATATATATATATATTGGGGACGGAAAGTATTCAGACCCCCTTAAATTTTTCACTCTTTGTTATATTGCAGCCATTTGCTGAAATCATTTAGGTTAATTTTTTTCCTCATTAATGTGCACACAGCACCCCATATTGACAGAAAAACACAGAATCGTTGACATTTTTGCAGATTTATTAAAAAAGAGAAACTGAAATATCACATGGTCCTAAGTATTCAGACCCTTTGCTCAGTATTTAGTAGAAGCACCCTTTTGATCTAATACAGCCATGAGTCTTTTAGGGAAAGATACAACAAGTTTTTCACACCTGGATTTGGGGATCGTTGGTGGACAGCCATTTTTAGGTCTCTCCAGAGATTCTCTATTGGGTTTAAGTCAGGGCTCTGGCTGGGCCATTCAAGAACAGTCACGGAGTTGTTGTGAAGCCACTCCTTTGTTATTTTAGCTGTGTGCTTAGGGTCATTGTCTTGTTGGAAGGTAAACCTTCGGCCCAGTCTGAGGTCCTGAGCACTCTGGAGAAGGTTTTCGTCCAGGATATCCCTGTACTTGGCCGCATTCATCTTTCCCTTGATTGCAACCAGTCGTCCTGTCCCTGCAGCTGAAAAACACCCCCACAGCATGATGCTGCCATCACCATGCTTCACTGTTGGGACTGTATTGGACAGGTGATGAGCAGTGCCTGGTTTTCTCCACACAAACCATTTAGAATTAAGGCCAAAAAGTTCTATCTTGGTCTCATCAGACCAAAGAATGTTATTTCTCACCATCTTGGAGTCCTTCAGGTGTTTTTTTAGCAAACTCCATGCGGGCTTTCATGTGTCTTGCACTGAGCAAAGGCTTCCGTCGGGCCACTCTGCCATAAAGCCTCGACTGGTGAAGGGCTGCAGTGATGGTTGACTTTCTACAACTTTCTCCCATCTCCCGACTGCATCTCTGGAGCTCAGACACAGTGATCTTTGGGTTTTTCTTTACCTCTCTCACCAAGGCTCTTCTCCCCCGATAGTTCAGTTTGGCCGGACAGCCAGCTCTAGAAAGGGTTCTGGTCGCCACAAACGTCTTCCATTTAAGGATTATGGAGGCCACTGTGCTCTTAGGAACCTTAAGTGCAGCAGAAATTTTTTGTAACCTTGGCCAGATCTGTGCCTTGCCACAATTCTGTCTCTGAGCTCTTCAGGCAGTTCCTTTGTCCCCATGATTCTCATTTGCTCTGACATGCACTGTGAGCTGTAAGGTCTTATATAGACAGGTGTGTGGCTTTCCTAATTAAGTCCAATCAGTATAATCAAACACAGCTGGACTCAAATGAAGGTGTAGAACCATCTCAAGGATGATCAGAAGAAATGGACAGCACCTGAGTTAAATATGAGTGTCACAGCAAAGGGTCTGAATACTTAGGACCATGTGATATTTCAGTTTTTCTTTTTTTAATAAATCTGCAAAAATGTCAACAATTCTGTGTTTTTCTGTCAATATGGGGTGCTGTGTGTACATTCATGAGGAAAATAAATGAACTTAAACGATTTTAGCAAATGGCTGCAATATAACAAAGAATGAAAAATTTAAGGGGGTCTGATTTTTTATTTATTTTTTTGTTGATTCTTATGTTCAATAAAAACCTTTGTACAAGAAAAATTTAAGGAGGTCTGAATACTTTCCGTCCCCACTGTGTGTGTGTATATATATATATATATATATATATATGTGTGTGTGTGTGTGTGTGTGTGTGTGTGTGTGTAAAATATATATATATATATATAGTGTTAATCCAACAGATCTCTCGCCTGTTTTTTGCCACCAGGGAATGTTTGCGTTCCTGCTCAGCTTTGTATCTTCCAGCTACTCACCCCACACATACAACCTTCCCAAACATGCACACAAATCTTTTTATTTATTACAATTATATATATATATATATATATATATATATATATATATATATATATATATATATATATATATTCTACATTCTACATTCACATCAGCCCCTGCCCTCAAGGAGCTTACAATCTAAGGTTCCTAACTCCTTCATACATACACATACTAGGGCTAGTTTAGACAGGAGCCAATTGGCCTACCAGCATGTCTTTGGAGTGTGGGAGGAAACCAGAGTACCCGGGAGAAACCCACACAGGCACGGGTTTAACATGCAAACCTCCGGCAGAGTGTGTTGGGTTTCAAAAATGCAACCCTAGTGCTGCTAGGCAGATGTGCTAACCACTTAGCCACTATGCTGCCCATATTATGCAAAGGAAGAAATCAAGTCGCATGCAAAGTTATTAAAAATGTTTTTCTGCTGTTAATGGCAACGAACATCTGAACAGTGACATCACACTACAATGATGTTTGGAGTAAAAAAACTAAAACATAGCTTCCATTCAGCTGGTAAAGGTCTGATAAGTTAGCCTCTCTGTCTCCACTTGCCCTAAAAACCAGGTTGTGAAGCATGAAATTGAACTGCAATATTTTTTTGTGACACTGTTGTTTCTTGACAGCATGGCCGAGGTGACACTGCGGTGGGTGTGACGTGTCTGTCCTCCTCACACTTTGACCCCAGCCTGTTCATTGTTGGCTCTGAAGGAGGCTACCTTTTGAAGTGTTCTTCTACAGCACAGACAGTGGCCCTTACAAACTTGGCTTCCTCCGTTCCTCTTAAAGCTCCAGCTCAGTTTACCTTCTCCCCACATGGAGGTCCTGTGTACAGCGTGGACTACTCGCCCTTCCACAGGTGTGTTCCAGGCTCAAAATGTTACATTGTCTTTTTTTTATAAAGCCTATAAGCGCTACTGTCTCATTATAAAACCCATAGGTCTCTGAGAATCCTTTGTCAGGTATGAAATGTGTATTTAGAAAACAAAGACTGCACGTGTATATTTCCATTTCAGTAGGTACAAAAAGGCTTGTTTAATTTTATTAAAGAAGTATGCTGAGCTGCAACACATAGATTTGTACTAGCTATATAATACACCGGACTGCTACCTTCTATAATGCAGTAAAATGGACAACTGAAAAGGACTATTGTTTTTAAAAAGAGACATTTGACTTGGATCTGTGTTGTCCTCTTGTATACCAGCTGGTATGTTGGTACATATCCATGAAGATGGTCCGCACAACCAGATGTTGCTCTAAACTCTTGCTTTTATTCAGAAAACCACAGTGTACAAATACAGATACAGTATCTGCGTTTGTACACTGGTTTTCTGAATAAAAGCAAGATTTTAGAGCAACATCTGGTTGTGCGGATCATCTTCATGGATTACCTTTCTCAGATGAGCGACTGTGGATCAAGCACCTGTGAGCTCTACTAACCAAGCATTGTATGGGTACTAGCACAGGACTTTCTGTTTTTATTATGTCGGTACATAATTGAGAAATCAGAAATGCTGTATTTAAAGTGATTTTTTCTATTTATTTTGGATATGTAGGTCCCATTTGGGGACACAACAGGAAGTGAGGGGAAATCTCTCCAAAATTAGGTAAATCCCGTCTTTGACAACTGTTACCTGAAAAAATGTCCCCATTGGATGAATTTTTCTCTATTCCTGTTTTGGTGACAGCTGGATGAATAGAGAGAGTGAATCTTTCCAGCAGGGACACAGGCAGGAGTTTAAACCTGGCAGGGATTCTAACCCTGTTTGTTTTTCTGTTCTACTCAAAACTAAAGAAAAACGGTTTAGCGTTGGATACACTTTAAGGAAATGAACCATGGCGGCCTATGTATTTCTCACTGCAAATTTGATAAAACTCACATTATAAAAAGACTGTACATTTTAGTTCATATCATTTTACATTTTTAATAACTCGATTGGCGTATCTTCACCTAAGCTGTGATCACCATTTTGGCCCACCTTGTGTAAACAGTGAATGCCATTTGTCATTGTAGAAACCTTTTCCTGAGTGCGGCCACAGACGGACATGCTCACCTGTACTCCATGCTGCAGTCAAAGCCTCTTAGCTCTCTGCAGTTGTCCCAGAAATACCTCTTTAGCATCCGCTGGTCCCCGGTACGGCCCCTGGTGTTTGCCGCAGCCTCGGGTGAAGGTAAGGAATGGTGTGTAGACAGGCACTAATGAAGGGCTTTTATGAATCCTGGTACATAGGCAAGAGCAGAATGAAATGCACAAGTCACCTGACCTAGCATGGAACAAGCCAACAGTAAACTCGTCATAATACTGAGCAATTTAGGCTAAGCATAAGAAACACTTCCAGTACCAGTGTAATTTGGCCCCGCTCCTTCCAAAGCCTTCCTGTTGGTCTTTTAATGTGATAGGCAGCCTTAGTAACCAATACGAGAGGTCAGAAGGTGGAATGGGTAGGGCCAAGCTTGGACTCTTAACCAGCGTGTTTGACAGATTAGACCACTTGCAAAGTATTACACTTTTTCTTTTTCTGTAGCTCCCACTGCATTCTGATTCCATCACCTCCAGAAAAAGGTAATGGGAGGTTTAGAAGTTTTAAAGTGTAGTGACGTGGGAGTACACAATGCATCGTTGGTGTCATTGGGAGGAATAGTGCCCCGAAGTTCGCATCAGTTGGAGGAGTAGTGTCCCATCGTTGGTGTCATTGGGAGGAATAGTGCCCCATCATTGGTGTCAGTTGGAGGAGTAGTGTCCCATTGTTGGCGTCAGAGAGAGGAAAAGTTTTTTATATCAGTGGGAGGAAATGTGCCCCAAGGGCAAGCAAAGGGCCACAATTTGAAGACAATGCTCATCCAATCTACTCTACTGGATTATGGTCCTCCTAGGGATGCTGACTTGAAGCCATAGGAGAAATCATTGTAATCTAAGGGTAAGTACACCTCAGACAAAGTATACTTACTAGGGTTGTTCCGTTACCGAGCATTTGCAGGAGTACTTGTACTCCTGCAAATAGTCTCGATGCCTAGTCCGATACCTGAACACTCAGGGATGATCGGTGCGGTGGCGGGGAAAGGTATAATCACCGATCTCCCTGTGTGGCTTTCAATAAATGAAGCGGACAGCCACTTCTCCTCCTCTCCCCTCTGCAGCTTTCAGCTGGTTTATTGAAAGCCACACAGGGAGATTGGTGATTAGAACTTTCCCCACTGCCACACCGATCATTCCTGAGTGTCCCCTGTATCCTCCTCCATTCCCCCTCTGTGTGCTCCTCCGCCCCCCCCCCCCCCCATCCGTTCCCCCTCTCAAGGGCAGTGGCGTATCCCAGAGTTTAAGTACAATTTACATGTGCACACATGCAGCATCAGCGGCCGCATCCTCCATTGCCCAGTCTAAAGATACAGCCGGCACCGCCCACAGCCACTGAGGGGCCTGACCAGTGGTGGAGTGATCTGCAGCCTTGTGTGCTGCGCTGGGGTCCAGGAGCCAAACAAAGATTTGAGGAGCACACCCTAAAAAATGCATAAGAGATGGTGCAGCCAAGAAAAAAAAAAAATTACAGCGCACACATACAAAAATGACAATTATACTGCAAGGCTAGTTAAAAACACCTGAACCTATTCAAAAAATACGAGGGTTTGGTCATATAGTGCTAAGCCCACTTACTGCGACAGAGTACCCCGAATTAGTGGGTCCTACGCTATCCATAGAATGGAAGATCCTGTTTCTTTGAACCATGGGAGCATACACTCCTCTAAATGGGAGAATTAAAGGACTCATCCTATGACACAGGTGGACACTAATAAGAGGCAATGAAGGGGTGCTCCAGCCCAAAAGGATTTGGTCAAAATCCATACACTAGACAAAGATTTGGGGGGTCACCCTAAAAACGATGCGAGATGCCGTCCAGACTCAGGTAGGACACCATTGTAAGGAGAGAGTGGGGAGGAGTGTATGACAGCCAAGGAGTGAGTGTCAGGGGGTGGAAGGCTGAGGTCTCCTAATGATGTGTTTGGAGGACTGGTGGCAGCCCGCTCTGCTGAGACTTGTAGTGCCCTCTGTGGGGGGGGCTGAGATATAGCAGCCCGCTCTGCTGGGACTTTTAATGCCCTCTGTGGGGGGATGAGATATGGCAGTCTCCTATGCTGGTACTTAAAGTGCTCTAGACTGGGGGGGGGGGGCTGAGGAATCCTCAGTCCCCCACAGAGGGCACTACAAGTCCCAGCAGAGTTGGCTGTCATATCTCAGCCCCCCACATAGGGCACTACAAGTCCCAGCAGAGTGGGCTGCTCTTACAGAACAGGAGAAGCAGCTGTGGGAGGGGGGAGAAGGAGGCACTGGTTTGAGATGGGGGAGGATTTTTTCTGAGAATGACGATTTATGCTGGGAGGGGGAGATGGGGGGAGCATTTTTGCAGAGAGGGGATATTTATGCTGGGAGAGGGAGATGGGGGAGGATTTTTGCTGAGGGGGGGGTTTATGCTGCGAGGGGGAGGATTTTTGCTGAGAGGGGGAATTTATGCTGGGAAGGGGAGATGGGAGAGGATTTTTGCTGGGAGGGAGTGATGGGGGAGGATTTGTGCTGGGAAAGGGGAGCTTGTGGCAAGGGCTTGTGCTGAGAAGGAGGATTTGCACTGAAAGGGGTTATATGAGGGTGAGGATTTGTGCTGAAAGGGGGGATTTTTGCAGTAGGGGGGGAGATGGAGGGGGTGGGGGTCTGGAATGGGTGTGGTTTACAAATGATAGGGTGGGTCTTAAATATGAAGGGGTGTGGCCTTGACAGGAAGGGTGGGTCATATTTAAATTAGGGGGTGCATGAATTTAATTGGTCTAGGGCAGCACAAAACCTAAATACACCACTGTGTAAACCTCAGGTCTGAAATATAAACAAAACAAATCTCTCTAGTGTGTAAATGTCTCAGTTAAAAGTACTAAGTGCCTGTCTGCTGCTTTGTTCCTCTGCTATCAGCATGAGTCCCTTTTTACAAATTTTCCTCACACCAAGACTAAAAAGGTGACCAGAAGGGAGCTCCATCTGATTGAAAGTCTCAACGCTTTTCCTGTGTGCTGTGTAAAAAAGGGGGCGGGTGGGGAGTCCCTTTCCTCCAATCAGCTCTCAGAGCACTCCACACTGAGCTCTGCAAAATGTAACTTTTTTTTCTGACAGCTCAGACAAGCTTTATAAATTCTAGACTTTAAATGGCTGTAGAGAAGACTGCAGATAAACATGTATAAACATGGATTTGTTTCATCTGTGTATCAGCTGAGGCTGGTAGCTTCACTAGGTATATGTAAGAGTTTACATCCACTTTAAAGAAAGCAGCAGGGGTCAGACTTTCTATGATGGCTGCAGCAGAGGCATGGCCTGTAGTGTGGAGATCTTCTGGAAACAAAAACAAAATTTGACCAATGATGATTTTTTTAACTGTCAGCTTTGAAAGAGATCTGAAAATGCCAGTTGCCTGGTGCTTGTGCTCATCCTCTGGCTTCAGAATTTTCTAAGTGACTAACCTGACAGAACCATGCAGATGAATTTTGACCTCACTGTTTGCATACTTTTTACTATGGGTAGCACACAAGGTATTGAAGCCAGAGAAAGCCAAGCAACTAGAATTATAAGATCAGACAGTGCAACTTTTTATTTTATTTATTTTTCTATAATGCAACTTTTTTTATTTTTATAATATAATTTTCAGTATCCCTGCACCAATTCATGCAATGTCTCTCCTCAGGGCATCTGCTGCTCTTTGACCTTGGAAAAAGCACCCAGAAGCCATCATTAGTTATAGAGCAGACAGACAACGGCAAGGCTGTCTATTGTCTGGAGTTTAATCGTGCACAGACCCGGGTCTTGGCTGCCGGGGATGGAACTGGCACAGTGAAGATATGGCAGCTAAGTTCTGATTTTACAGAGCAAGGAGTCCGAGAGATGACCCTACTGGATGATATGGCCAGCAAGCTCACTGACTGAACCAGAGGGGACTTCCAGTTCTCATATTTGTACTATATGTAAACAGACCGGATATCAATAAAAGCTCATCAAATAACATTTTATATTCATTAATGCCTAATTTTTCTGTGATCCCAATTAAAAGGTTTTCCTTTCCTTCTTGTTCAAAACTCAGCCACTTCAGCAGGTTCAAACCATCTATGGCAGGCTTAAAGTGATTGTAAAGGCTCGTTTTTTTTTTTTTTTTTTGTTTTTTTTTTTAAAACAACAAACATGTTATACTTGCCTTTTCTGTGTAGTGAGTTTTGCACAGAGCAGCCCAGCTCCTCTTCTCGGGTCCCTCTTTGCTGCTCATAGCCCCTCCCTCCTTTGAGTGCCCCTCAGCCAGCAGCTTGCTACAGGGGGCACCCAAGCCCAGTCAGAGCTCCATGTATCCATTCAGACACAAAGCCCCGACCTGGCCCCGCCCCCTCACTCCCTAGTTTGGCTGACTGGCTTTGATTGACAGCTGCAGGAGCCAATGGCGCCACTGCTCTGTCTCAGCCAATCAAGAGGAGTGTCCTGGATGGCTGAGGGGATCGTGGACATCGCTTGAGAGAGAAGGGGCTCAGGTAGGTAGTAGAATGCATTAAGATGTAAAACCTGCCCTTACAACTCCTTTAAGGGTGTGGTTAATGGCTTGTGTTGGCCATAAATTTACATTGTATGTTGATCTATTACGCTCTCGCATCACCATGCATCTGTCTTTCTAACCATATTACATAAGTTTACTACTGTCTCAGGTCTTTACATAAACTAATGTAAATTGAAGGTTGTGTTTTTCTTCTACCCCAGACAATTGTGTACTCAAATTTTTATATTAATTTAACCACTTGACGACCGCCTCACGCCGATGTACGTCGGCAAGGTGGCACGGACAGGCAAAATCACGTACATATACGTGATTTGCCTTCCGCGGGTGGGGGGTCCGATCGGACCCCCCCCGGTGCCCGAGGCGGTCGTCTTTTGTCCCCCGGTGATCGGAGGTGAGGGGGAGGCCATCCGTTCCTGGCCCCCCCCTCGCGATCGCCGCCGGCCAATGGGAACATTCCTTTGCTGCTGTATGCTAAACAGCAGCAAAGGAAATGATGTCATCTCTCCTCGGCTCGGTAATTTCCGTTCCGGCCCGAGGAGAGAAGACAGGTATGTGAGTGCACAAACACTACACACACACAGTAGAACATGGCAGGCACACAAAACACCCCGATCGCCCCCCGATCCCCCCCCAATCACCCCCCCCCCCACCGTCACAAACTGACACTAGCAGTTTTTTTTTTTTTTTCCTGATTACTGCATTGGTGTCAGTTTGGGACAGTGAGTATTAGCCCCCTGTAGGTCTAGGATACCCCCCTAACCCCCCCTAATAAAGTTTTAACCCCTTGATCACCCCCTGTCACCAGTGTCGCTAAGCGATCATTTTTCTGATCGCTGTATTAGTGTCGCTGGTGACGATAGTTAGGGACCTAAATATTTAGGTTTGCCGTCAGCGTTTTATAGCGTCAGAGACCCCCATATACTACCGAATAAATGTTTTAACCCCTTGATTGCCCCCTAGTTAACCCGTTCACCACTGATCACCGTATAACTGTTACGGGTGACGCTGGTTAGTTTGTTTATTTTTTATAGTGTCAGGGCACCCGCCGTTTATTACCTAATAAAGGTTTAGCCCCCTGATCGCCCGGCGGTGATATGCGTCGCCCCAGGCAGCGTCAGATTAGCGCCAGTACCGCTAACACCCACGCACGCAGCATACGCCTCCCTTAGTGGTATAGTATCTGTACGGATCAATATCTGATCCGATCAGATCTATACTAGCGTCCCCAGCAGTTTAGGGTTCCCAAAAACGCAGTGTTAGCGGGATCAACCCAGATACCTGCTAGCACCTGCATTTTGCCCCTCCGCCCAGCCCACCCAAGTGCAGTATCGATCGATCACTGTCACTTACAAAACACTAAACACATAACTGCAGCGTTCGCAGAGTCAGGCCTGATCCCTGCGATCGCTAACAGTTTTCTTGGTAGCGTTTTGGTGAACTGGCAAGCACCAGCCCCAGGCAGCGTCAGGTTAGCGCCAGTAGCGCTAACACCCACGCACGCACCATACAGCTCCCTTAGTGGTATAGTATCTGAATGGATCAATATCTGGTCCGATCAGATCTATACTAGCGTCCCCAGCAGTTTAGGGTTCCCAAAAACGCAGTGTTAGCGGGATCAGCACAGATACCTGCTAGCACCTGCGTTTTGCCCCTCCGCCCGGCCCAGCCCACCCAAGTGCAGTATCGATCGATCACTGACACTTACAAAACACTAAATGCATAACTGCAGCGTTCGCAAAGTCAGGCCTGATCCCTGCGATCGCTAACATTTTTTTTGGTAGTATTTTGGTGAACTGGCAAGCACCAGCCCCAAGCAGCGTCAGATTAGCGCCAGTACCGCTAACACCCACGCACGCAGCATACGCCTCCTTTAGTGGTATAGTATCTGAACGGATCAATATCTGATCTGATCAGATCTATACTGGCGTCCCCAGCAGTTTAGGGTTCCCAAAAACGCAGTGTTAGCGGGATCAGCCCAGATACCTGCTAGCACCTGCATTTTGCCCCTCCGCCCGGCCCAGCCCACCCAAATGCAGTATCGATCGATCACTGTCACTTACAAAACACTTAACGCATAACTGCAGCGTTCACAGAGTCAGGCCTGATCCCTGCGATCGCTAACAGTTTTTTTGGTAGCGTTTTGGTGAACTGGCAAGCACCAGTGGCCTAGTACACCCCGGTCGTAGTCAAACCAGCACTTCAGTAACACTTGGTGACGTGGCGAGTCCCATAAGTGCAGTTCAAGCTGGTGAGGTGGCAAGCACAAGTAGTGTCCTGCTGCCACCAAAAAGACAAACACAGGCCCGTCGTGCCCATAATGCCCTTCCTGCTGCATTCGCCAATCCTAATTGGGAACCCACCACTTTTGCAGCGCCCGTACTTCCCCCATTCACATCCCCAACCAAATGCAGTCGGCTGCATGAGAGGCATTTTCTTTATGTCCTCCCGAGTACCCCTACCCAACGAACCCCCCCAAAAAAGATGTTGTGTCTGCAGCAAGCGCGGATATAGGCGTGACACCCGCTATTATTGTCCCTCCTGTCCTGACAATCCTGGTCTTTGCATTGGTGAATGTTTTGAACGCTACCATTCACTAGTTGAGTATTAGCGTAGGGTACAGCATTGCACAGACTAGGCACACTTTCACAGGGTCTCCCAAGATGCCATCGCATTTTGAGAGACCCGAACCTGGAACCGGTTACCGTTATAAAAGTTTGTTACAAAAAAAGTGTAAAAAAAATAAAAATATATAAAATAAAAAAAAATACTTGTCGTTTCATTGTTCTCTCTCTCTCTATTCTCTCTCTCTCTATTGTTCTGCTCTTTTTTACTGTATTCTATTCTGCAATGTTTTATTGTTATTATGTTTTATCATGTTTGCTTTTCAGGTATGCAATTTTTTATACTTTACCGTTTACTGTGCTTTATTGTTAACCATTTTTTTTTGTCTTCAGGTACGCCATTCACGACTTTGAATGGTTATACCAGAATGATGCCTGCAGGTTTAGGTATCATCTTGGTATCATTCTTTTCAGCCAGCGGTCGGCTTTCGTGTAAAAGCAATCCTAGCGGCTAATTAGCCTCTAGACTGCTTTTACAAGCCGTGGGAGGGAATGCCCCCCCCCCCCACCGTCTTCCGTGTTTTTCTCTGGCTCTCCTGTCTCAACAGGGAACCTGAGAATGCAGCCGGTGATTCAGCCAGCTGACCATAGAGCTGATCAGAGACCAGAGTGGCTCCAAACATCTCTATGGCCTAAGAAACCGGAAGCTACGAGCATTTTATGACTTAGATTTCGCCGGATGTAAATAGCGCCATTGGGAAATTGGGGAAGCATTTTATCACACCGATCTTCGTGTCGTCAGATGCTTTGAGGGCAGAGGAGAGATCTAGGGTCTAATAGACCCCAATTTTTTCAAAAAAGAGTACCTGTCACTACCTATTGCTATCATAGGGGATATTTACATTCCCCGAGATAACAATAAAAATGATAAAAAAAAAAAAAATGAAAGGAACAGTTTAAAAATAAGATAAAAAAGCAAAAAAATTATAAAAAAAAAAAAAAAAAAAAAAGCACCCCTGTCGCCCCCTGCTCTCCCGCTAAGGCGAACGCAAGCGGCGGTCTGTCGTCAAACGTAAACAGCAATTGCACCATGCATGTGAGGTATCACCGCGAAGGTCAGATCGAGGGCAGTAATTTTTGCAGTAGATCTCCTCTGTAAATCTAAAGTGGTAACCTTTAAAGGCTTTTAAAAATGTATTTATTTTGTTGCCACTGCACGTTTGTGCGCAATTGCAATTTTAAAGCATGTCATGTTTGGTATCCATGTACTCGGCCTAAGATCATCTTTTTTATTTCATCTAACATTTGGGCAATATAGTGTGTTTTAGTGCATTAAAATTTAAAAATGTGTGTTTTTTCCCCAAAAAATGCGTTTGAAAAATCGCTGCGCAAATACTGTGTGTGAAAAAAAAATGAAACACCCACCATTTTAATCCGTAGGGCATTTGCTTTAAAAAAATATATAATGTTTGGGGGTTCAAAGTAATTTTTTTGCAAAAAAAAATAACTTTTTCATGTAAACAAAAGGGCTTTGTCTTCAAGTGGTTAGAAGAGTGAGTGATGTGTGACATAAGCTTCTAAATGTTGTGCATAAAATGCCAGGACAGTTCAAAACCCCCCCAAATGACCCCATTTTGGAAAGTAGACACCCCAAGCTATTTGCTGAGAGGCATGTCGAGTCCATGGAATATTTTATATTGCGACACAAGTTGCGTGAAAGAGACAAATTTTTTTTTTTTTTTTTTTTTGCACAAAGTTGTCACTAAATGATATATTGCTCAAACATGCCATGGGAATATGTGAAATTACACCCCAAAATACATTCTGCTGCTTTTCCTGAGTACGGGGATACCACATGTGTGAGACTTTTTGGGAGCCTAGCCGCGTACGGGACCCCGAAAACCAAGCACCGCCTTCAGGCTTTCTAAGGGCGTGAATTTTTGATTTCACTCTTCACTGCCTATCACATTTTCGGAGGCCATGGAAAGCCCAGGTGGCACAAAACCCCCCCAAATGACCCCATTTTGGAAAGTAGACACCCCAAGCTATTTGCTGAGAGGTATAGTGAGTGTTTTGCAGACCTCACTTTTTGTCACAAAGTTTTGAAAATTGAAAAAAGAAAAAAAAAAATGTTTTTTCTTGTCTTTCTTCATTTTCAAAAACAAATGAGAGCTGCAAAATACTCACCATGCCTCTCAGCAAATAGCTTGGGGTGTCTACTTTCCAAAATGGGGTCATTTGGGGGTGTTTTGTGCCACCTGGGCATTCCATGGCCTCCGAAATTGTGATAGGCAGTGAAGAGTGAAATCAAAAATTTACACCCTTAGAAATCCTGAAGGCAGTGATTGGTTTTCAGGGCCCCGTACGTGGCTAAGCTCCCAAAAAGTCCCACACATGTAGTATCCCTATACTCAGGAGAAGCAGCTGAATGTATTTTGGGGTGCAATTCCACATAGGCCCATGGCCTGTGTGAGCAATATATCATTTAGTGACAACTTTTTGTAAATATTTTTTTTTTTTTTGTCATTATTCAATCACTTGGGACAAAAAAAAATAAATATTCAATGGGTTCAACATGCCTCTCAGCAATTTCCTTGGGGTGTCTACTTTCCAAAATGGGGTCATTTGGGGGGGGTTTGTACTGCCCTGCCATTTTAGCACCTCAAGAAATGACATAGGCAGTCATAAACTAAAAGCTGTGTAAATTACAGAAAATGTACCCTAGTTTGTAGACGCTATAACTTTTGCGCAAACCAATAAATATACGCTTATTGACATTTTTTTTACCAAAGACATGTGGCCGAATACATTTTGGCCTAAATGTATGACTAAAATTTAGTTTATTGGATTTTTTTTATAACAAAAAGTAGAAAATATCATTTTTTTTTCAAAATTTTCGGTCTTTTTCCGTTTCTAGCGCAAAAAATAAAAACTGCAGAGGTGATCAAATACCATCAAAAGAAAGCTCTATTTGTGGGAAGAAAAGGACGCAAATTTCGTTTGGGTACAGCATTGCATGACCGTGCAATTAGCAGTTAAAGCGACGCAGTGCCAAATTGGAAAAAGACCTCTGGTCCTTAGGCAGCATAATGGTCCGGGGCTCAAGTGGTTAATGGATGAATATTTTACCTTAAAGCGTAACTCCACATAACAACCTTTGCTGCTGATTCCTACCTTTTGTCATTCTGAAGAAATCACTGTTTGTTCCTCTGTGCTAAGTGGGTCTAATGGGAGTGGTTTCAGAATTCTCAATCAGCTGTGCAGTTGCAGAGCACTAATGAGGAAAGCTGCTGGGCCTGCATCCCTTTAGATGTGTTCCTTTTGGGAGGATCTCACCAAAAATGACATTTTTGTTACAGGGGATGCCTGAAATCTGACTTGTATCTTAGTGTAGACTTCTGGGAAAATTGGTGAGCCAATCACACAAGCAGGAAATTATGTTTCTGGGGGGGCGTTCTGTACACATTCTGTGTACGGAACACCTCCAGGTAGCCATATTGCATCGCATTTTCAGAAAATTACAGAGCGGCAGAGGAAAGGTAATTTTTAATAACATTCAACTACAATATGACTTGTGTCGCAATTGTATACGCTATATTATTTTTTCTTTATTTGCCACTTTTGTTTCCCACGAAAGTGGAGGTACCCTTTGAAGCCTTATTTTAACCACAACAATTTACAAATCACTTTACTAAGGTAACCTCGCACCTTCCTTTGTAGATATCTTAACCCCCTTCTCAACTCCTGGCAACACCTCCGTATCTACTTATTCAGTAGAACCTTTGCAGGTTCTCCCTAAGCTGCCGTATGCCTTTACAATCCTCCTAGTCATCAGCCCCAGCCACATTCTCCAAATCCAAACACAAATTAATTTGGGATAAGTCTAGACCTAAAATTAACCAGCATATTGTGTTTGCCCCAAAGGTTCAGTTGTACCAGATGCATCCCAATATTATTTTATTGCTTACATTGCCCCCCTAGTTTGTCTTTGCACTGCCCATGATTTTCCCCCATTAGGCTTTCTTGGACCCCTTATGCCCCGTACACACGATAGGATTTTCAGACGGAAAATGTTTGATGGGAGCTTGTTTTCGGAAATTCCAACCGCGTGTAGGCTCCATTGGACATTTTCCATCGGAATTTCCGTCACACAAAATTTGAGATCTGGATCTTAAATTTTCCGACAATAAAATCCGTTGTCGTAAATTCCGATGTGTACACAATTCCGACGCACAAAGTTCCACGCATGCTCGGAATCAAGCAGAAGAGTCCCACTGGCTATTGAACTTCATTTTTCTCGGCTCGTCGTACTTGTATGTCACCAATTTCTTGCCGTTCAGAATTTCCGGCAAGATTTGTGTGACCGTGTGTATGCAAGACAAGTTTCAGCCAACATCCGTCGGAAAAAAAACATGGATTTTGTTGTCGGAAAATCCTATCGTGTGTTCAGGGCATTAGGATGTCTTCCGATACCAATAGCAGCCCTCCTTTGACTCCCTCTATTTCACCGCTCGAGGTTCTTAGATCCCATCCTTACCCATATACTTTGCCTATGGGGCTCACCACATCTTCATTTACTTCCAGGGTAACTCCCCTTTTGTGGGAAAAAATATATAGCCAATAGATAAAAATAAATTAATAAAATAAATATTTAAAATTTATAGATAATACGTATTGTAATTTAATGTTTTTTTTTTTTTACTTTTCAGTGCATTCAAAGACTAGAAACAGTCCAGAGTTGTGCATGAAGATTAGATATAACATCCAACCATTGACCATTGGTCTCCAATATATACAAAACGGGTACAATGCCATCAAAAGAGAACTATATCATTCAATAGCAAATTGGCATGGAGTAGGTGGCAAACGCACTTCCTGTATTAGGGCCCTTTCACATGAGCTGTCAGATCAGGTCTGCCGGTCAGTTTTTTAGGTGGACCTAATCAGACCTTGCAGTCTCCTCTATGGAGCAGCGGATACATGTCCGATGAAATCCGCCACTATCCAATCTGCAAAATCCAGACGGATGGTGGTTCTATTTCCCATCAGTCTGGTGCATTGGATTTGACAGAAACGGTCAAGGGTTCCGTTTCCATCCAATTTCCCCATAGAGGAGAGCAGCACTGGGTCCATGTCCACTCTGCACAGTGAACGGAGACGGACCTGTCATCCGCCTGCTCAGCGGGTATCAGTGCAGCATCCCCCGTTTTCGAGCAAGCCGAATCTGTTCCACGGAGGCGCCCATGTGAAAGGGGCCTTAATGTGCCTATGCTCTGGATGGAGGAGCAACAGAGGCACCTTTTGAACAGCAGCTTTGTTAGTCTGGGGGCAGGGTAGTGTTCGATAGTTTAGCAGATTCAGATGGGCTTGACTAACAAAAATGGTAAAAAAGCAGGAGTAGTATGGCGCTGCCCTCATGGAGACAAACATTTTTTTTCTTCTTTGTAGTGAATGTATTGCCTAGTGTCCTTATAGAATTGCTTCTATATGTGTTCAAAAGTTGAATAAAACTGTGACTGGTGGTGAATATTTCTATTATAAATGAAAATACAACAACTGGTGCTCCAATTGTTCAACAAAGATGCATAGTGCCCTTTAAATTAGGTAATAAAGTAGTTGTGGATATGGATACAATATCATCTAGGTGGAAAGTGTTAAAAACAATACAATACCACCTAAGTGGAAAGTATTAGAAAATGGTAAAAAAGCAGGAGTAGTATGGCGCTGCCCTTATGGAGACAAAAAGATATATTCTTCTTTGTAGTGAATGTATTGCCTAGTGTCCTTATAGAATTGCTTCTAAAACCTGTATGTGTTCAAAAATTGAATAAAACTGTGACTGGTAGCGAATATTTCTATTAGAAGTGAAAATACAACAACTGGTGCTCCAATTGTTCAACAAAGGTGCATTGTGCCCTTTAAATTAAGTAATAAAGTAGTTATGGATATGGATACAATATCATCTAGGTGGAAAGTGTTAAAAAGAAAAAAAGGAAAACAGGAATAATATGGCGCTGCCCTTATGGAGACAAAAAAAAAAAAAAACTCTCTTTATAATGACTTTATAGTTCCTAAAGTGTGTGTGCCAAAAATGAATAAATATGTGACTGGTGCCAAGTCCTTACTGTTTAAAGTACAATTGCAACCTAAGGTGCTTCAATTATTCAACAAAAGTGCATAGTGCAGCTTCACTAAAGTGACCAGTGTTAAATCATACAAATCCATACAACATTGTGCAAATTATCCATCATAAATAGTGACTCTTGTGCTGTGACCAGTATTAGTTGGATAGGAAAAGTTCCGTTTATGAAAAAACAAGTTCTTTTTGGAGTATTTTGTAGTGTTCAATCTTTGAGGGTCAAATATCTGTAGGAAAGCTTCTTTTCCAGGTGCTGGTTTCTTTAATTAGTGCCTTGTCTGCATGCTCTGACAATGCTTGCACTCACCGGATTCTCCTTTCCCCTGCAGGGGTATGGATGGCCACAGTGTCTGCCACTGTGTAGCAATCAAGGATATCCCCCAAACTTTACCTGCTTATTGTGGTGTAGTAATTACATGTAAACGAAAGACGGTATGCCCATCGCGTAAAACCATAGGAGAACTTTTATTAAAACTTAATAGACAAATGTACTCACATTTCAAATGAACAAATCAAGCATGGCAAAAGTTAGCGAATTCCCTTTGTTAGAGGTGCTGCAAGACGTTCGTAACCCGCCCTACGCACGTTTAGTCGTCAGACTTCTACTGGGGCGTCACGCCTTTAAGAGGCAGCTCGCGGGCCCGCCAGGAGCTCCGTGACTGTGATCGCGGGTCGCGCGGACTCAATGTCCGCGGGAATACCCGCGATTGTCTCACGGTGAGGAAGAACGGGGAGATGCTAATGTAAACATGCATCTCCTGTTCTGCCTAGTGACACTGTCACTGATCACCGCTCCCTGTGATTATGAGTGGTGATCAGTGATGTGTCACTTGTAGCCACGTCCCCTAACAGTTAGAATCACTCCCTAGGACACACTTAACTCCTCCCTAGCCCCCTAGTGGTTAACCCCTTCACTGACAGTGTCATTTTTACAGTAATCAGTGCAGTTTTATAGCACTGATCGCTGTAAAAATGACAATGGTCCACCATAATGTCGCAGTCACGATAAAAATCGCAGATCGCCGCCATTACTAGTTAAAAAAAAATTATTAATAAAAATGCCATAAAACTATCCCCTATTTTGTAGACGCTATAACTTTTGCGCAAAGCAATCAATAAACGCTTATTGTGATTTTTTTTTTTCTACCAAAAATATGTAGAAGAATACGTATCGGCCTAAACTGAGGAAAAAAAAGTGTTTTTTTTTTACATATTTTTGGGGGATATTTATTATAGCAAAAAGTAAAACATAATGTGTTTTTTTTTTTCAAAATTTTCGCAATTTTTTTGTTTATAGCGCAAAAAATAAAAACCACAGAGGTGATCAAATACCACCAAAAGAAAGCTCTATTTGTGGGAAAAAAAAGGACGTCAATTTTGTTTGGGTACAACGTCGCACGACCGCGCAATTGTCAGTTAAAGCGACACGGTGCCGAATCGCAAAAAGTGCTCTGGTCAGGAAGGGGGTAAATCCTTCTGGGGCTGAAGTGGTTAAATTGTAACAAATGGCAAAGATCCGCACTAAGGGTAATATGTATAAAACCTAGGTAAGCCTAGGAATAATTGTGAGCTTGGATTTGCCTTGATCCACTTTCCGCCTTCATACATTATGTTTCCTGCTGTTGGCCATAGAAAATGAGTGAAGGCAACAAAACTATGTTGTATATGATTTGTTTTTAGGTCTAAAGGCTAACCCCAATAACATTAAATTGGACCTTCACTCAAAAGTGAAGTTGCTGCTTATTCAGCTCCACACCACCATCCATAACACTTTTGACTTTTCTTCTCAATGGGGAGTGGGTATCTTTTTTGACAGGTACCTGTTCCCCACTTCCTCAATTCTTGCTTAGTAGAGAATGACGTGCATTTAGGCTTTCCCAACCCCCCCCCCTTTCCTTTTCCCACTTCCCACAGCCTCCTGGGAGATGTCATCATGCGTCTCAGGAGGCTGCAGGACCAGCCCTGCAGCCCCATGCAATTTCACACACCGTATTTAGAGTGTAACCTATAACATGCTCCAGGTATGTCTCTCCCTGCACCCACTGTCACTTTAAAAAAAAATTGCGCAACTGTGCAGGGCTCTGCTCACACTGCTGCAATATTCATTCACAGCAATCTGTGAATTAATGAACTACAAGTTCCGTCTACCACCACAGCAGATGGCTTGTAGTTCTCAATTAACTGGGAGGGTGCTGATGAGTGCCCTCTTAGTTAATTGATGCTTCCTTCAGCTTTGTAACTGCCCTAAGAAAGGTATGAGCAGGTAAGCTGGAGGCAGTGTCTGCAGGAGCCTTAGTGTCTACGAATCGCAGGTGCAATGCTCTGCAGGCCCATCGGAAAAAAAATAATAAATGCACATTTTGTTTCCTGCAAATATATGTGCATGTATTATTTTTTTCTTAAAGGTTAACGTAAAAAACAAAACAAAAAAAACAGATTGCTGTGGATGGGTCAGCAGCTAAAAGTGACTGCTAGCCTCAAATTAACCACAAAATAAAAAAGACAAAGAAAATCCTCAAAAATAAGAACAGAAAGACAGCAAAAGGGTTCATTGGCCAAAGAGCTAGCAATCAGAATTAAAGTACTTTCCTAACTGACCTTAATCTACCCTATGCAGTTTGTTAAAGCAATTTTTAAAAGATTTTCCAAGGTGAATCTGCATATAAATTTGTCAGGACTGTGAATATCAAAACCAGAGGATTTGCCTTAAACCCAAGGTAGCAGTGAACTGAAATCCCATCCCTATTTATTGGGACAAATCCAATCTTCCACATGTCTAGCAGCAATTCCTTTGAAGGAGTTGATGGCAAAAAGTGTAGGGGGAGGAATGAATTCTGCAGAGTGTTTATGATGGAGAGAACAGTAAGATGCCTTCAAGGGTCCTTTCACAGGGGCAGTCAGCTCCGCAGACTCTGCTTTGCTCAGCGGGGGATCATTCCTCTGATCCCCGCTGAGCACGCAGATGACAGGTCCATCTCCGCTCACTGTGCAGAGCGGAGATTGACAGAGTCCTGCTCTCCCTTATGGGGAAATTGGGTGGAAACTGACTGCCTATCTGTTTTCACCTGATCCGATCCTCCAAACGGATGGAAAATAGGATCTGGATTTGGCAGACAGAATCGGATCGGATAGTGGCGGGTGTCAGCGGACATGTCACCACTGACACCCGCCACTCCATAGGGTGGGTAAATGGTGGGTCCTATCAGGTCCGCCTGAAAAACCGACAGACGGACCTGATCGGACTGCCCTTGGGAAAGGACCCCATGGAGGAATGGGCTACCTTCAATAATATCCGCCCTCAATTTATTTATTTATAGACATGTGCACACGGAAATATTTTCTTTCGGAATTTCGTTTTCGTCCGAAAAATAAAATTTAGTTACTCCCGAAATTCGTTTTTATTTATTTCATTAAAAATTGCATTCGTCCGAAAATCCAAATTAATTAAGGTCAAATCTGTCATTGAAGGCTTATGGTGTCTGTCGAATGTTCAAAGAAGATTCGACGGAGCAGCTAAACTGTACGACACTGCAATCGTACATTTCCGGTCAAATTTTCCGCCTACAAGCTAGCTGTAGTAGAATTCTAATGTTGTATGACTAGTAATAATTATATTTAATAATTATTTTACTAGTCAACCAACATTAGAATTTTTTTATAGCCTATGGGCGAATGCATTTGACCGGAAATGTATGATTGCAGCATCGTACAGTTTAGCTGCTCCATCGAATCTTCATAGAACTTTCAACAGACACCATAAGCCAAAGATTCAACGTTTGTATGTTTTTCGTTGCTTTGTCGAATCTTCGTCGTTCATGTTGAATGGTCTACTCTACCCCAACAGTCAGCCAACTTTCACATTCCTTTCTCAATCTCCAAGTAAAATGGCGGGCGCAGCATCCAACGTTGTGTCAGATATTGATATGGCATTATAATATAGAATCTATAATAATAAATCCCCCCCCACAACACTAGTATCACTATCAAGTTCGCAACACTAACACAATAGCAGCAGATTATTATAAAAAAGTTAAGTTGAACTGTAGCTTGCTTCACTATTGTTCTGCTGCTGTGCTTATACTTAATTGCTAAATAATTCAGGTTCTCTGGCAAACGGACCAGCTAAGATTGACTGTCTTCTGAAATGATTCAGTGTGTGTGTCTCTCTCTACTAGCAAATCGTAAGTGAAAGTAAGTTGGCTGTACGTGTGTACTTAGTTCTAGCTATTTTACTGCCCCTCCTCTTTGGTTACAATCGGCCAATAACATTCATCATCATCATTATTTTTATTTTACTTCCCCCACCCAATTCCAGCAGCGATCTTTTCTCTCTATGTCAAATCTTTTCTCTCTATGTAGAATAATCTTGGATTAATAGAGTTAAGGTTAGGCACATTCGACCACAGGTTCGATAGACACAGATTGTTATTGTCAGCGTCATGTCGAATCTCCTTTCTATATCGAACTGTTGTCGCAACGAAAATGAAAATAAAGCATGTGTTTATGTCGGATCTTTCGGTTTTCGTATTCTGCGCTTTCGTTATCGTTTGTTAAAACGATAACAAAAATATCTGAAATTTGGACGAAAATGCATTCGGATGAAAACGAATGCACATGTCTATTTATTGATATAGAGTACTGTATATGCTCAAAGATGGAAGCTCCCATAAATTAGAGTTAGGGACAGCACTGCACAAAGAGGCATTGTGGCTTCCAAATATATTTGCAGTTGTGTGCAAGTAAAACTTCTGTTTTTTAAGCAAATTGTCCTTGTCAAGTATAATTTTTTTAAATGTCCTGGCTAGCTGTGCTGGGAAAAGTTGTTTTGTTTGCTTTGCAAAACACGTTTTCCATGTTCACCATATTTAAAAAAATAGAAAATATCATGACAAATGTTTACCGTAATTTTGCTTTCTTGATGAGCTCCATGGCAGCACAGCTGGGTTTTGGCTCACCTACTTGGTGTTGAGTGGGGATATGAGTAGGTCTACCTCTGGAAGAAAGTATCAAGCTTTGTTTGTTCTCGAAAGACTCGCTGTAGTCTGGACCATTCATTGTCTTTCAGATTTGTTCTGGACAAATAGTTTGCTTGAAGATTCCTCTGACCAGGCACATAGGCTGCAGAATATTTACTTGGGCAGATTATAGACTCCTTCAGAAGGGAGAGACTGAGCCTTGTTTCCAGATGTAGGCTACAGTCTTTGCGCTGTCTAACTTCCCCAGGACAGGTTTGCCCCAGATGAGGTGACTGAAGGTAATACCGCGTACACCCGACCGGACTTTACGGCATACTTGTTCCGGCGAACCGGAGTCCGTCAGACAATTCAATCGTGTGTGGGCTCCAGCGGACTTTTTTCCCCCAAAAGTTCAATGGACTTAGAAATGAAACATGTTTCAAATCTTTCCAACGGACTTGAGTCCGGTCAAAAAGTCCGCTCGTCTGTATGCTAGTCCGACGGACAAAAACCGACGCTAGGGCAGCTATTGGCTACTTGCTATGAACTTCCTTGTTTTAGTCCAGTCATACGTCATCACATACGAATCCATCAGACTTTGGTTGATCATGTGTAGGCAAGTCCGTTCAGTCGAAAAGTCCGCCGGACAAAGTCTGTCGTAAAGTCCGCTCGTGTGTACGTGGCATTAGAAGCCTGAAATGCTGCTCTAAACTCCAGGATGTTGGACACCATCTTGGACCCTTGAAAAAGACTCTTGAGCTTCGGTCTCCTTTAACTCATCTTGAGACAGGAAGCCACACTGACCACTATTAAGATGTATGCTTGACCTTCCAAGATCAAGAACAATACAGTGATTGAGTAGTCATTAAAGGCCACAACCTTTTCTGCTAGTATAGTTGTGTGTCTGGCCAATCCCGCAAGGGGACACACACTGACCAAAGGGGTGATCCCATACCCTGGACACCTTCCTGTTCAAAAGCGCATACATTTGACATCCTGCTGTGACAACATGCTCCAATCCTGTAGAACGAGCACTTTATTCAGCCACCATAAGTGAATTGTCAAGCTGTCCTCTGGAGGCACTTGAAATACTTCCACAGCTGCGCTTCTATTTAAAGGCATTTCACCAACCTTACCAAAGGAGGAACATAAAATCTGGACAAAGGTCACGTCCTCATCTTCATGTTCGGAAGAGACTGAAGAGGATTGATTGGCTTGAGAAAGTTTTGAGACCAGTTTTAATGGCCCTGAAAGGAAGACTGGACATTGCCAGGATAGATGGCTCTTGCAAAGGATGAATTCAGAAATTCCCTTAGAGTGTCTTGACCACATGCTTAATTGTGGCAACTTCGTCACTATCTTAATCACTGTCTGCCTGAACAAAGTAGGAATCATACAGTAATGTTCATTCACATCTTCTTGGGAAGAATCTGACAAGGGTTAATTTGCCTGTGGAGGTTCTGAGACTGCTCATTGGCACAATATATGACCCCTTCACAGAGTGAGTGGAAGCAACTCCTTTAGAATGTATTGACCACGTGTTCAATGCTGTGACAACCTGGCAGTTGTGGACATCTTTATCCCTGGCTGCTTGAACCATATACAGTCATGCTCCAGTCATGCTCATCTGTCTTTTTTTCTTTTTTTTGGAAGAGTCTGAAAAAAGATTGTTTGCCTGGAAGGCTAGAAGACTGCTCACTGATAAAAAGATAACCCTTTCACAGTATGAGTGGAAACACTCCTTTAGGCCTGATTCACACCTATGCAGGTTGCAGTTTGCGTATTCCAGGTGCATTTTGCGTTTTTCAATACACATTTTTGATCCATTGACGTCTATGGATCCAAAAAACCAGAAACATTTCCTGGCCCTTTCCATAAAATGAACAGTTGTGAACTACATCCATAGGAAACCATTTTAAATGGACTGTAGTGTGTTTCTGCAAAACTGATAACTCACTAAAAAATTCATAGGTGTGAACCAGGCCTTAGAGCATATTGGCCTCATATGACAATCTGTAAGGTGTCTTATCCATGGTTGCTTGAACAAAGCAGTATTTATGCAGTCATGTCCATCTGGAAACTCAGGAACAGGCTGTTTTTCCTCTTATGGCTAATCGGCTTCTCATTGCCAGAGCAGATAACCCTTTCAAAGGGTGAGCAGAAACCACTCCTTTAGCCCGGTTTCACACATGTGCGGTGCGAATTGAAGCTCCGGTTTCACTGCGCAGAGAAAAATCAGTTGTTCAGCGGTTCGTCAGCGTTTTAGCTGCGGATCAGCTGCGAATTCGGAAGTAACCTGAGTGTCTAATTATAGATGCGAATTTAGAGCAGGCCAATCACTTGTTATCTATTTGTGAGGCTGCTTTATAAAAAGCTTGATTTTTCTGGACACTTCCTGGTTGTCCAGGAGTCTGTATTGTGTGGGTTATTTTTGTTAGCAAAATGTGTGCTGCTCTACCCATGATAATGCCAACAGTTGTTGCTGTAACAGCAGCAATCTTGCTGGAAGTAGAGAAGAGGAGAAGGAGGAGGAGAAGAAGATACTGGGTTCATCCCATACTAGCAAATAGGGATGAGAGAGGCCAGTTCATGATCCTGTATGAAGACCTCCGTGGGCATGAAGAAAAATGTTTTAATTATACGCGCATGTCAATAACTAGGTGAGTAATTTATTTGCCAAACAATAATTTAAAAAACATATTTCCATAGTAGGGGAGGTTTGAAAAAGACACAAGTCCATCAAGTCTAACCTATGTATGACTATATGTCAGTCTTATAATTTTAAAAAGCGTGGTGTTCCCGCCCCCCCCCCCCCCCCCCCCAAATCCATACCAGAACATTATCAGAGCATGCAGCCTAAAAGGCCATGAAAAGGGGGGGAGTGAGCACCCCCTTCCTGGACCAAACCAGGCCCTATGCCCTTAACATGTGTAATGTGTTTTGTGCCCCCCCCCCCCCAAAAAAAACACCTTGCCCCCAAGTTGATGAGGACAAGGTGCTTTGTGTGTGGGGATCCCACAACATTTTGTTGTCCAGTTTGGGACCAGACAATTGTTATTATGTTTAGCCACTGGCAGCTGAATTTATGTCCAAATGATGACACAACTACAAATGACGTTATATCTTATTTGTTATGCCACTTCTTTAACACACATTTTTATTTTGATAAAGGATGCAGGCCTTCTTACAAATAAGAATGTTCTTAAACACTTACCTTATTATTTAGAAAAGTGTATGTAAAAATTTGTTTCATACACGAATCTAATAAAAGACAAATTTTTGAATTCGTTATGACGAATTAATTGGATTAATCTCACCTCGCTTGGAGCGCCAGAACACGTGCTACAGAACAAGTATCCAGCCTGCTGAAAGATTACTGATCACATTAAGGTACTTTTCACCACTGATGTCCTTTGTCATGTGAATGTAGGAGAATGCAGTATTTTTAATTTTGAACTTTTCAAACATGTGTCATTCTAAATATATAACCTGACAAAAGTTGGCGTAATAATTATTTATTCAAGTACTTAAAAAAATTTAAAAAATGGCACATGTAGCCAACATAAATTAACATTCAACAAAAACAAAAAATATACATGTCTCTCAAGTAGGCCTCTTGAACATAAAATTCAAAAAATGTGTCCTCTTGGTCCTCAACCTTGGACAGACCTCATAAATCACAGATTGTGATATGTTTTTTTAAAAGGGGCCTCATTGGAGTATTGACTGGCGGAAGCCTGGTCATCACGGGCAGTGCTGGGATCTGGCCTAAGCCTCGCCATGTTGACTTGTCACATACATACCAGGATTTGGGGGGGGGGTGCCTGATTGAAGGAATTGGGGATGGGTTGGGATAGGGAATGTTACTGTGTGTAACTTCATATATGGAGGTTGCCTTTTCAAAGCAAGAAGGATAGGATGGGGGATTATAGGGGTAAGGTTGGTGTTGTTCTGGGTAGTGGACGTATCTGGGGTAGTTCAGGGGAGGTCTTGGTGGTGACACATATGGCACTTGAAATGAAGCTTCCTCATGTGGCTCTGAGAAGGAGTGCAGCACTTGTTCGATTAGTGCTTCGCATTTCAAAGTAGCGCTCAGGTTTGGCTTTCTTTATTAGAGGGACAAAACTGAGCGCCAGTATAGTATTCGGACATAAAAAAGCATCCACCTTTTCAGACACGTTTTTCAACTTTTCAAGTAGGCGCTCACTTATGTCAGGTTGCAATAGAGGTGGTCACCTCCGTGGCACTTTGGCTGGCAGAACAATGTCTACAGGAGCAGAGGAGGGCCCAGGGATAGCCTCTGCCACTGCAGATTGCTCATCTGGGTTTGTTTCCCACAGATTCAAGGAGCTTTGGATTTGTAACAAATCCTCTGTGCCTTCTTCCAAATTAATCTGGGCTTGGGCCTCCGGTTGTGCCTCCAGTTGGTCATCCATAACATCTTGTTCCTCCCAACTAGCTTCTGTCCTGTTTTGAAAAAAAAGAGTGTAACTTAACTAGGCATAATCAAAGTTAAGAGGTTTGCAGATACATAGATGATATAGATGAAAACTTACTCCCTCATCTCCACAATGGGTTGCAGAAAATCTAAGTCCTTGGCAAACATATAGGGTACCCTAGGCGCTGCCCCCGAGCCACTCCTTGCTTCTTTGAGATGGCGTATATATTTGCGGTAAGCATCACGCATGCTGCGCCACCTTGTCTGTAAGTAATGCACTGAAAAACAAATAAATAACATTAATTTTATTTATGTCTGCTTTTAGGTACCTAGCAACAGGAAATTTGTTTGAAAGTTTGCACTTTGAATTTAAGGTTGGGAAATCAACTATTAGTGGCATTGTTAATCGAACCTGCCTAGTCATATGGGAAGAACTGAAGGATTTGGTTATGAAGAAGCCAAACAAACGCGAATGGTTGCAGGTAGCGGAGCTATTCTGGCAGCGTTGCAACTTCCCCAACTGTCTGGGAGCCATTGATGGGAAGCACATCCGCATCCTCAAGCCTCCAGCTAGTGGGGAGCCAATATTTTAATTATAAGAAATATTTTTCGTTGGTATTAATGGCAGTGGCAGACGCAAATTATAAATGTCTTTATATTGATGTGGGTTCTTATGGCAGCAGCTCGGATTCTAGTGTATTTTCACATTCCTCATTTGGTCGCATGCTGCGTGAGAATACACTAGAGTTGCCCAGTCATTCTCCCCTGCCCGGAACAACAGATCCTTCCCTCCCACATGTATTTGTAGGAGATGAAGCGTTTGCACTTGCAGAGCACATGCTCAGGCCTTTTTCTAGTCGCTCTTTGACAACAGAAAAAAGAGTGTTCAATTATAGGCTCACTAGGGCACGACGAGTAGTTGAATGTGCATTTGGTATACTATGCAATAAGTGGAGATTTATGCATACATCAATAAATCTCCAGTACTGACCATGCTATCAGTGCTGTTAAAGCAGCCTGTGCACTGCACAACTATGTGCGTGAACGTGACAGATATCTATTTGAGGATTCCCTGAGCCATAACATGGAGGAGGCACAGTGGAATGTTACTAGGGGCACCACTAGTGGTACACATATTCGTGGTGAATTCCAAAACTTCTTTATGTCGCCAGCTGGGGAGGTGCCTTGGCAGATGAATTCTATCTAATCATAAAAAGTGTGTATTGGTTTGCATTATATTATCAGGGCCTTGACAAAGTGAAAAGTGTGCTGTAACAAATAATGCTTTTTCTCATAATTTTTGTTTATTTAAATAAAAATAATGTTGTTCACATTTTAATTTTTTTAGGGGCCCCTCCGTCGCTGTCTGACGCCGTTATGTGCACAGTGTTGAGGGCATGTGGCCTGGTATGGATTTGCGGGCAAACACACGCTGTTGTTTTTTCTAATATTGGAATAAAAATGGACAACATAACTAAATAATAGTACAGCATCTACAGGTAGTTAAAGGGAATAAAAAAACTTACATTTGGCAGCCTGAACTTGGGATGAGCACATGCTCCACTCTGGCAAGATGATTCTGGCAATTTCCAGCCACACACGTTTTTTAACAACGTTGTCCTTATATTTAGGTGTCATAAATCATCGGTTTATCCCTCACAAGTCTGATCAGCTCCTCATAATCCACGGATTCCTTCGCCTTTGATGCAACTTTTCTACCCCTTTTTGCCATGCTTGCTCCGGTCAGCACACCAAAACAGACAGGGGAGGAACTGGAAGAGGGGGAGGTGTAGGAGGAGGGGAGATCATTTATGTTCACACCGCAACACAGCTGCGAATCAGATGCGTGCCCATAGAAGATAATGGGCTTGTAATTTGCACTGCAATGACCAGAAAACGCACACGTTTTTTGTGCAATGCGCAGTGCGAATGCAACGCACATATGTGAACCAGCCTCATTCAAACGAACCTAGTTTAAAATGTCCTGCGAATTGGATGCGTTGTAAGCCGCATCTAATTTGCATAGGTGTGAACCCGGGCTCAAAGTGTATTGATAATGTGCTTATTGAATGTGACATCCTATTAGGTGTCATCATATCTGTCTTTGTTTGCTTGAGCCAGTAGGATACATTTCTGCATCTACATTCATGCACATCCGCATCTTCCTCTTTATAGTGTCTGAAGAGGGATGTTTTGCTTGGCAAAGCTGGGAAAGCTATGAGACTGCTCATTGGCAGAGCATAAAACCCATTCACAGGGTAAGAGGAAATAACTCCTTTTGAGTGTATTGGCCACTTGTTTAATGAATGGGACAACCTGTTCGGTATCATCAGCCTCATCTCTGGTTGCTTAAAAACAAAGCAAGATTCATACAGTGTTCCTCCTCATCTTCCCCTTTGGAGATTCTGAAGTGGCTGTTTTGCCTGGGAAGGCTAGGAGACTGGTCATGGTCAGAACATACAGCCCCTTCACAGAGTGAGTGGAAACACTCATTTTAATTGTATTGGCCACTTGTTTAACCTGTTCCCATCTGCGCTATAGCCGAATGACTGCTACGGCGTGGACCTACATTGCCAGGAGGCCGTCAATAGATGCCCCCCCCTTTGCACGCTCCCTGTGTGCGCTTTGATCACCAAGTCAATGAGACCGGCCCCTTACCACGTGATCAGCTGTCAGACAATTAGTGCAGCTTCATCAGTGTACATCAATGAAGGAGAAAAATTACCTGTTTGCAAAATTTTATAACAAAATATAAAATTGTTTTGTATTTTTTTTTCAAAATTTTCAGTCTTGTTTCATTTTTTTAACAAACTAAAAGAAAGCTCTATTTGTGGGGAAAAAAATGATAAAAATGTTATTTGGGTACAGTGTAGCATGACCGCGCAATTGTCTTCAAAGTGTGACAGCGCTAAAAGCTGAAAATTGGTCTGGGCAGGAGGAGGGTTTAAGTGCCCAGTAAGCAAGTGGTTAATGAATGCGACAACTTGTTCGGTATCATCATCCTCATTTATGGTTGCTTAAAGGGGAGTTCCACCCAAAAATGGAACTTCCGCTTTTCCGGTTCCTCCCCCCCTCCGGTGTCACATTTGACACCTTTCAGGGGGGAGCAGATACCTGTATAATACAGGTATTTGCTCCCACTTCCGGCAATAGATCGCCGCAGATTCCTTGGCGATCTACACCATGTCCGGCCCACACAGGTCCCAGAAGACAGCAGGGACCAGTGAGATCCCGCAGCGTGACTCGCGCATGCGCAGTAGGGAACCAGACTGTGAAGCCGCAAAGGCTTCACTACCCGAGTCCCGTACTGAAGATGCTGGCGACTGCACCCGGGAGCCAAGGGACAGATTGGCTTCGGGTGAGGACATCACGGGCGCCCTGGACAGGTAAGTGTCCTAATATGTCTTAATATTAAAAGTCAGCAGCTGCAGTATTTGTAGCTGCTGACTTTTAATCTTTTTTTTTTTTTTTTTGGTGGAACTCCGCTTTAATCACTTCAAGACCAAGCCTATTTCTGACACTTGTTGTTTACAAGTTAAAATCAGTATTTTTTTGTAGAAATTTACTTAGAACCCCCAAACCTTATATATAATTTTTCAGCAAAGACTGTACATGCAGGCATTGCAATATTTTTTTGTCACACGGTATTTGTGCAGCAGCCTTTCAAACGCATTTTTTGGGGGGGGGGGGTACACTTTTTTGAATAAAAAAATAAGAAAACAGTAAAGTTATCCAAATTTGTTTGCATATTGTGAAAGATGATGTTATGTCAAGTAAATAGATACCTAACATGTTAAAATTGCACGCACTTGTGGAATGGCAACAAACGACAGGCAAAGTTTAAAATGTTTTAACGGTTATCAGTTTAGAGTTACAGAGGAGGTCTTTTGCTAGAATTATTACTCTCAATCTAACGATTGTGGCGATACCTCACATGCGTGATTTGAACCCCGTTTACATTTGCCAGGGCGACTTATGTATGCCTTTTCTTTGGTGTGCAAGCACGCGGGGACGGGGTGCTTTAAAAAAAAATAAAAATCTAATCACTTTTATTGCTGTCACAAGGAATGTAAATATCCTTTGGGACAGTAATAGGCAGTGACAGGTTCTCTTTATGGAGGGATCCGCAGTCTAAAAGACCTCAAATCCCTTTCTTTGCACTTCAAAATATTAAAAACGCCAAAAATCTGCGTTTTGGAATATTGACATTTTTTAAATAATTGGCGCTATTGGCAGCTGAGTAAAACGGAAGTGATGTCGCTTCCGGGTTTTTACATCAGAGACTGGATCGAAGCCGATTCGCTAGCTTAGCTTGGGTCTCCTGCCACAGGACGTGCTGGTTAGTCGCTCAGGTCTCCCGGTGGGGAAGGAGACCCAGACAGATCGGCGGAAGGGATGCCCCCTCCCGCTGCACTTTATAACAGCCGGGCGGCTGCTGAGCCACATTGGTGCATTGGTTGTTATCAACAGATAGCCAACTGCCCGCTCTAAATAACGGTACCGGGGTGAAGCCTGCAGCTGCAAGCTTCACCCCGGTACAACCACAGTCATGTTCATCCGCGTTTTCCTTATTGAAGAGCCTGATGAGGACTGTTTTGCTTAGGAAAGCTCTGAGACTCATTAATATAGACAACCTTTTCACAGGATTTTGCGAGCCACTTAGGGCGCTTTCACACTGAAAGCACCGGCCGTTTTAGCGGCACTTTCCTGCTGTTTAAGCTTCACTTTTGTGCCGCTTTGTGTCCACTAGCGGGGAGCTTTTAACCCCAAAAAAGGGGTTAATGACTCCCGTGTTACGGCGCTTCGGAAGCGCTGCTTATTTATTGCAATGGGCAGGGGCTTTTCAGGGGTGCTGTATACAGCGCTCCCAAACTGCCTCAAAGATGCTGCTTGCAGGACTTTTTCTAACGTCCCGCAAGCGCACCGCCCCAGTGTGAAAGCACCCATTGCAATGAATGGAAGGCAGTTTTCAGGCGCTATTTCTAGTGCTAAAATGTCTGAAAACTGCCTCAGTGTGAAAGGGGTCTTAACAAAGCAGCCCACAACAATAACTAAATGCAGTAAAATAGTTTGCTTAGTAACAAACCCTAAAGGGTTAACCACTGCTAGAGGGAAGCTTCCATCTACAGACCTGATTCAACAGGTGGTTAATTTACCAAACCTAGCCCTGCCAGGAATCAGGACATAAGGAAAGGGTTTTGTTCAGAACAGCAACAAAAAGGTAGGAATTTGCAACAGAATTACAATAATATTCCGCAATGTAGACATCATAAAAGCATGCTTCTCCCCCTTTTTTTGGGGTGAAAAACTGGAGAGCACAAAAAAAAAAATATATATATATAAAAGGACGTCCTATATTTCAACAGGTAATAGCTGGCTAGAGTAGTCATCCACAGGAAACTCCTCTACCTTCTCTGGGAATGCTGGTGTTTTGAGGGGGTTGGCACAATAGTACAGCATACATGAGAAGCCGCCAATGGGTAATGCCATGGTGTGAACAAAGGGGGTTATTTACGAAAGGCAATTCCACTTTGCACTATAAGTGCACTTGGAAGTGCAGTCGCTGTAAATCTGAGGGATATATCTGAAATGAGGGAAGGATCTGCTGATTTTATCATCCAATCATGTGCAAGCTAAAATGCTGTTTTTTATTATTTTCCTTGCATGTCCCCCTCGGATCTACAGTGACTGCACTTGTAGTGCAAAGTGAATTTGCCTTTCGTAAATAACCCCCAAAGTATTACTTTGTGCACCTGTTATGTGGAGGAGCTCAGAGTATGCAAAGTGGCTTCAGGGAGCAAGGCACCACAATACCCAGCAATGCAGCATTCATTTGGATACATAGCATTTTTAAATTTTGTTTAACCATCCTCTGCCATCCATCCATAAACACCGGCACAGCGCGGGTGCACACCACTGCCCACTTCACGCGGACCCCAGACAAGGATGTTAGTCATTAAAAAAAAACAAAAAGCTGCTCAGGGGACCAGCAACGGGGCTCCCTGGATTATGGGTCATTTAACCGAGACTCCAGGGACTGCATCAGCCTAATCCACACGCATGGACGGCCGCCCAGCCAAGTAGAGGCACATAGGAGGAAAAAAAAGACTGACGAGGTTGTAGGTGGACTCAAAGTTAGGTCCTGGAAGCATGGGGGGGGGGGGAGCCTATACCCAGCTGTTCTGCCATGGAGCCGGGCAAGCCCCTGTCCCCTGTGTTCTGTGCATCACACCCCTGTCCCCTGCGTTCTGTGCATCACACCCTTGCGTTCTGTGCATCACACCCCTGTCCCCTGCGTTCTGTGCATCACACCCCTGTCCCCTGCGTTCTGTGCATCACACCCCTGTCCCCTGCGTTCTGTGCATCACACTCCTGTACCCTGCATTCTGTGCATTACATACTCCTGTACCCTGCATTCTGTGCATTACACTGCCGCTCCCTGCATTCTGTTCATTACATACTCATGTCCTATTCACTCTGTGCATTACCCCCCTGTGTCCTGCATTCTGTGCATTACACTCCCGCCCCCCCCTTCATTCTGTGCATTACATACTCCTGTCCCATGCATTCTGTGCATTACATACTCCTGTCCCATGCATTCTGTGCATTGCACTCCTGTCCATTGCATTCTGTGCATACATGCCTGCATTCTGTGCATTACATACTCCTGTCCCATGCATTCTGTGCATTACACTACTGCCCCCTGCATTCTGTTCATTACATACTCATGTCCCCTGTATTCTGTGCATTTCATACTCCTGGACCATGCTCTCTGTGTCCTCCTAAACCCAGCACTGACTACAGTCCTCTGTGCATTACATACTCCTGATCCTTGAACACACTATGGACCCTTGCAGTCAGTGTTATGTATCCCAACACTGACTGCAGCGCTCTCTAATCCCTGTGCTCTGCCTTACTCCTGTACTATATACACAATACTGTACATTATATACTTCTCACCAAAGTGTGCATTGTCTTAACAGTTGTTAGTTGCTATGTAGTCCCTGACTATTTTAATGAAGTTCTTCTTTAAGTTAGGCTCAGAAAAAGCAAATAAAGCATATTTTATAAGTACAAGGAAGCCTGGGTTTCGTTTAACCATGTCCCTTAAGCCCCTCCCACGGGGGGGGGGGGGGGGCACTCGACAAGATGGAGGGGCCAGGAGCAGCGAAGAGGGACCTGAGAAGAGGAGGATCCAAGCTGCTCTGTGCAAATACACTGCACAGAGCAGGTAAGTATAACCTGTTTGATATTTAAAAAAACAAAAGCAAAACAAGACTTTACAATCACTTTAAGGAGGGGGACAGAGATGACAAGGAGGGGATGAGAGTAGGGTTGCCACCTGTCCAGGATTCACCCGGACAGTTCGGGTTTTGAATCATGTGTCCGGGTTTCAGTCCGTCTGAAACCCAGACAAAATTTTCAGACAGGAATCTGGCTCAGAACAGGGCCTGATAAGAGAGTGAGAGGGCAATATGTGCACAGCATTACTATTTTCTTTGGGGCGCCTAAAGGTGTCCCAGGTCTGTTACAATCCTATAGTGTATATTAAAGAAAAAAATATTTTGCTGTGCGTCGCTAAAGTGTTCGGGTTTGGCTTGAAGAAAAAGTGGCAACCCTAGATGAGAGCAGTGTCTGCAGGGGGGTAGGAGGCCAGTGCTGCTACTGTGTGCGCCTTTAGCCAGTGTCTGTTGCTCCATGCATGCCACTGCCCAGTGCCCTCTCTAGTGCTGAAGCATCGACTTGGGACTTGTTCATACCATATACTTTACCACTATCTGCACTGCTTTCCCTGCACTAACTACCCACCGTCATACACTCCTTACGCCTCTCCCTGCACATACTACCCACCGCCATACACTCCTTACTCCTCTCCCTGCACATGCTAACCATTGCCATACGCTCCGTACCCCTCTCCCTGCACATACCACTCACTGCCATACACTCCTTATCCCTCTCCCTGCACATACTACTGTTAGGTGCAATTCTCAACTAAATTGCCTCTAGTTTATATTGCTTTGCCAAATTTAGCTCTTAAAGAATCAAGACACAGAATCAGGAGTATCTGTATATCAGTTCCGAGCATAAAAGGTCCCGTACTGAACTGTTGCTGCCCTTCTTTATTGAAGCATTTATAGGGCTGGTTACACAAACATAGGTTTCAGCAAAATTTCCATATAAGGTAACAAGCAGTATATTTCGACATACATCACGCTGGACACTCATTTAGGCGAAAACCTCAGGCTACGTCTTGCAACATATACGGACACGTACACATAATGCAGAGAAATGACAAACAACTTAATCAGAACTCTAATCCATTATTTCCAACCTTATCAATTTCCCCCTTTGACATCATCCCCTCCACGATTCTGGGTCCTTGCAAACAAGTGAACAGCCGATACTTCAAAGAGTACTATCCCTGACCGCGGATTGTCAGAGGAGGATAAGTCTTCTCTATTTACCCTCATCCCTCAAATCCATACCTGCATCTTATAAGCAAAGAGAATAGAAAAGGGGTGATGTCAAGTTACCCTTTTTGTCATTAGAGTTCCTAATACCTTTCTCTTTCTATTCTGTCTGTTCGTGCCTTAATCTTCCTATATAAGCAACAGTTTATCACGGTAAGCAGTACAAAAGCTAAAATTAGAATAAGTATCGGATTGAGCATCCAGTTAAGAATTGCCGTAGCAGTGGGTGAGCATCCAGCAAATACATCATACCAGTGATGTGTTGTTTCATCTCTTATTTGTGAGGATAAATGTATTAATTTCCCTTTATCTATAACCGCAGATATTAGATTATTTTGAAGGGTATGTTCTTGTGTCTCTATGTGTTTTCTAAGTATTTCGGACTCATTTAAGATTTGCCGTAAGGGCTTTAATGATATTATAAAAGGTGTAGTATCAGTAAGATTATCTACCGTCCATTCTAGATTAAATATTCTATGTGCATCTGGTTCAAAAAGGAAAGTGTCATTTTGCCATTTAAGCATTTTAACATTCTTTACACATCCTGAAAAAGGGGCCGTTTTATTTAAACTTTCCATAGTTTCCTGATCATTTGTGACTAAACAAATATGTTGTGGTCCTATCTCCATAAATCTGTTTCCTACACCTACTGGTAATCTCTGAAACTTACATATGTTAGATTGATGTTTCAATAAGCAAAGTTCATAGACTGGAGAACTTCTTCCACAGACTATTCCCTTATTAGTTTTAGCACATAGACTTAGATCATGAGTCATGTTTTGTGTATCTACATAGTGTCCATAAATCTCAGGGTACCAAAATTCAGGTCGATCCTTTCCTATCAGGAGTGGCATCACTATTAACTTACACATTACCTGGACCTCCTCCACTTTGTATACATCAAACCTTCCAGCACACCATCTTTCCTCACATTCAACTTCTTTTCCTGGTACTTCAAACCATGTACTTTCTAAATTTAAACCCTTGAAATAGTTCATCCAAGTGCGATAATTCCCTAATCGTAGCTCATCTCGAGCTCTATTAATTTGAATGTGATAAGATAGTGTAGAAAAAGCACATTGAGTAAAGTTTATGAACTTCTGATTTGCTTTCCACAACTCCAGACTGGTTAGTGCTGTGTGATTAACCATAATATTGAAATATTTAGTTAATTGTACCTGGCTAATTTGTGTTTCGAATGTTGTAGGTAACCATTTGCTTGTGATTATTAAACTATCAGCTATGTGACTTCCTGCACGGTTCCACTTATTTTGTATCATTTCCATCTGTATCCCATTCATTATTCCCATTCCGGTTCCTGCAGCCCCGAGAACTGTATCATACCATTCTCGGCGATACCTACATTCTGGTAGCTGGGGAAAAGTTACATTAAATTTGATTTTTGTTTTCTGTTGTGATACCGAAACATTTATGCAAGATCTAGGAATAGGAGGATTCGAAGATGGTGGGTAGAGCGTCCTCTATCTTTATATTGAAACCATAATGTTGCCATTGTATATATCCTCCTGTTGTGTTTTCCCATTTCCTTACTGGTACAAAATACCATGCTGTACAAATATAAGTTGCAGATTGATTGGTACTAAGAGGACCTATTAAATTGAATTGCCCACTTCCCCTTGCTGGTCTAGGACCTTTTCCCTTCTGTGCTGTCTCGTATTCTTTTGAATTCGGAGTTCTAAGTAACTGTAGTAATTTGTCTTTTACTTCTCTCCATGTTTCAGATGGACCTAACTTATGACATTTATGCGGTGTGTTATTAAAGGGCCATGTTAAATTGTCCCTCCAATGGAAAGTTATGTTTACTTGTGCTTGTGATTTGGCTTTTATCCACACTACTGGTGATTCCATATTCTGCGTCATGTAAAAAGGACCCTCCTGTCCTGACACCGTGAAATTTCCTACCGTATACCATTCGTAGTAAGGATATTGTGTTATACTCTTATCCTGATTTACCCATCTAAGTCTAAATCAGTACTATTTTCATGAACTGTTACATTGATACCAGGAGTCCATGTATAAACAAACATTTGAAAACATTCAAGCACTATTATCATAGTTAGAAGGATCGTCATTCTTTTTCTCTCGGTTCAGGACTCTTTTTGCAGTGTGATGCGTGGATCCAGGCTGCTTTTCCTTCCAATTTCACTGAGGTGGCTGTGGTCAAAAGCACTTGATAAGGACCTTCAAATCTAGGTTCCAATGTCTTTCTGGTGTGTTTCTTAACATATACATAATCTCCTGGTAGCAGTGTATGTGTACCTGCTATTGAGTTAGGGTCTGGAAGAGAAGAATACACACTTTTGTGGATCTTAGTTAGACGTTGTTGTAATTGTATCACATATGCAGTCAAACTATCACATTGCAATTGCATACTCTGTGGAAAGTATAAACCTAATCTAGGTGCATTCCCAAAAAGTATTTCATATGGGGACAATCCTGTTTTCCCTGTTGGAGTGTATCTTATGGAGAACAAAGCCAAAGGCAGGCATTCAGGCCATGGCTTGATTAAATCTTGCATGGCTTTTTGTATTTTCAACTTTATTGTCCCATTTACTCTTTCCACTGATCCTGAACTCTGTGGGTGGTAAGGGGTGTGGAAACTTTGTTGAACTTCTAACATGGTCATCACATTCTGCATGATTTCTCCTGTAAAGTGTGTCCCCCTATCTGATTCTATAGTTTCAGGAAGACCAAACCTAGGTATTAACTCAGTGATCAGTTTCTTGGCTGTGGCTTTTGCTGTAGCTGATTTTACTGGATAGCTTTCGGGCCAACCTGAAAATAAATCGATACACACGAGGACAAATTCAAAGGGGCCGCTCTTAGGCATTTGTATGTAGTCAATTTGCAGTCTCTGGAAGGGGTATTGGGCCCGGACCTGGTGTTTTCGTGGGGTTTTTACTCTCTGTCCTGGGTTATTCAGGAGACAGATTTGGCAGGCTGCACAGTAGTTTCTCGCAGTACTACTGAATCCAGGGGCGTCCAATCCTATACATGGAATTGGAACTGACGTGTGTGGGTAGGTGAACTGCCGCTGCCATTCCTGGGTACAGAGAGGCAGGTAGGCATACTTTGCCTCCTTCCCTCCATACATTGTCAAGGTCTGGTGCTGCTCCCATCCTGACCCACTTATCTTTGTCGCTCTCCCCTGCTTGCTCCTGTAATTTACTCAGCTGCTGCCATGTTGGTTCTGGGATACTCACCTCTACCGCTGCTAAGGTCTCAGGGCTTCCTTCCCCTAGAGCTGCCTGTTTTGCAGTCAAATCTGCAAATGCATTTCCTTTTGCCTCAATTGTTTTTGCGCTCGTGTGTGCCGCTATCTTCATGATGGCCACTCGTTTAACCTTTTGAAGATTGTTCATGACTCTCTTAATCCCTTCTCCATGTTTTACAGGTGTACCTGCTGCTGTCAGATAACCACTAGCCCTCCATATGTGGCCATAATCGTGCGCTACACCATAAGCGTAGGCAGAGTCAGTGTAAATATTCCCTTCTCGTCCTTTTAAGTATTCTAGGGCTTGTTCTAAAGCTTTTAATTCTGCTTCCTGTGCTGACATGTGGGCTGGTAAGGGCTGTGCTTCAATCACCTGTGTATCAGTCACTACAGCATACCCTGTGTGATATTTACCCTTGTCATCAGCAAACCTGCTGCCATCTATGTACAAAGTGTGCTCAGCGTTTAAGATTGGTGTATCTGTAACATGTGGGAATCCCATTGTCTCCTGTTCCATGAGCTGAAAACAATCGTGCTCATCTATCTCTTTAAACAGAAGGGTGTCAGTTTCCTCATCTCCTTCCTTATTAGCACTATTATTCCCCCTTGCCAAATCTGATGACTGAAGAGGCAAAAAGGTGGCCAAATTTAAGGTTGTACAGCGCTGAAAAGTGACATTTGGAGGTAAAAGTAAAGTACACTGTAACCTTAATTGCCTAGCCATGGAAATATGTTTGGGCTGAACTTGAGACAAGATTGCATGTATGTCATGTGTGGTGTGCACTACAACTGGATTGTCTAGAACAATTTCTGATGACTTATCTAGGATTATCGACACCGCTGCTACCGCCCGTACACAGGACGGTGAACCTCTGGACACTGGATCTAATGCTGCTGAAAAGTAAGCAACGGGTCTTTGTTTTACATGTGCCTGTGTCAAAACACCTGTGGCGTGTCCAGTGATCTCAGCAATGTACAGATGAAATGTCTTGGTGTAATCTGGTATACCGATAGCCGGTGCAGAAATCAATAACCTTTTCAAAGTGACAAACGACTCATAAGCTACTTCTGTAAGCATATACGGTACAATTTTCAAACAATCGTATAATGGCTGCATCAAAGCGCTAGCGTGTGGTATCCATTGTCTACAATATGACACAATACCTAAAAACATACGCAATTGTTTGAAATTTCGTGGGGGTAACATTCCCTTTATCACTTGAACCCTCTCCTCAGTGAGATGTCTTGTACCCTGTGATATACAATGTCCCAAAAAGATAACTTTTTTCTGACACACTTGCAACTTTTTCTTATTAACCTTGCAACCTTTTTCTGCCAAAAATCGCAACAAATTAATTAAACAAAGTCAGAGTCATCTTATGCCTGCATAAATCCTCCCCATCCTGCCAGGTTGCTTCATGTGTATTCATTAACTGTGTCACAAATCTACAGAAAGCAGCTGGCTTTGCTACCGGGTCTGGGACGCTCTGTATTAATGCCATAAGAGTATCTGCTGACCAAAGCTTCCAAGTCCTTATTTGCATCCTACGAGTAATAGTAGGTGGGGCGTCTGGATGGGCTGCTTGTCCAAATTCTGGATTATTTACCTGTACAATGCATGTATCAGTGCGTACGGGGGCTACAGTTTCTGAATGAGGTTTTTGTGCCCCACAATGCACACATTCTATTGCCCATTCTGGGTTCTGTGCTCCACAAACCTGACAAACCCATCCTCTCCCCTCAAGTACAGGATATATCTTGTGTGGTTTACGTTCTATGTCAGTATATGGGGGTGGGATGGCTGAGCTGGGGTCAATCAGAGCCTCAACATTTTTTGTTCTTCTATCTTTCATATCCCAACCATCACAATCTGGATTATATTTCCACCCCTCTTCTTTCGCTCTATTTGAGACCTTAATTAAGCATTGAACCTGACACATCCATTGCTTCTCTAACACCTCTCCTTGTCTGTCCCTTTTTATTTCACTCCATACATCCGGGTCTAAGCCCGCTGCTCCTTTCACCTTAAATTTACGAAAGACATCCTTTAAGTCCTGTGCTTCGTCTTTCCCATAGATGTTCTTAATTATCTGTGGCACCGTATAATGCGCCACAATTCCCTGACGGGGTTTCGTGTTCTGCTGGCCCATTCTGACAGTCCGTGCCTAGGTAGCGTGTGGGACACTTAGTGTACAATATAAAACACTGAAAAAGCTACACTAGTTCCTCGTTGCCTTCCTCCTAGGGTGCCAGAATACTAAAAACCTCTCCGGGATGAGATTTCTGAAATCGAATTACTTTATATGCTAGCCAACTGACAAATATTATGACCAGACTGACGGCTACAACATATACAAGCATTCCTTTAACTGACCAGGTATCCGACTAGATCTCCGGGCTTATGGAGACCTTATTCCCCCCCCGTATCTGGGATCCCTCTCATACACTCTTATCCCTGCTTTATGGAGCAGACAGGGCTTATACTCTCAACCCGTCTATGGTTTATGAATTAGATGTGAGGATAAGCATAAGTGTCAGACCCCCCTGAAAGGGCGCATTCCGTTGCTTAGTTCAGCAATCCCCTTCTAACTCATACCATCCTTGACAAGGCTCATTCACTTTCTCAACAAGAAATACAGACAACAAATAATTCCAGCAATATAAACCAAAATGTGCAGTAATTCTAGACTCACCACTACAGAGGCTGGTGTTTTAAAACCAGGAGAACCGTAACTGACAGAACGGATAGGCACAAATCAGGGGAGCACAGAATATAAGAAAAATAAAGCTTTTTCTTACCTGGCCAGGTTTTCAATCTGTGGTTCCCGGAATGCCTGTTCCTTTTGTTCCGTCAGTCTCATTCATCCACCTCTTGTAGTATCATCGGTGAGTCCCTGTTCGGGCGCCAGAACTGTTAGGTGCAATTCTCAACTAAATTGCCTCTAGTTTATATTGCTTTGCCAAATTTAGCTCTTAACCACTTGACGACCGCCTCACGCTGATGTACGTCGGCAAGGTGGCACGGACAGGCAAAATTGGCCGCCGGCCAATCGAATCATTCCTTTGCTGCTGTATGCTAAACAGCAGCAAAGGAAATGATGTCATCTCTCCTCGGCTCGGTAATTTCCGTTCCGGCCCGAGGAGAGGAGACGTCTATGTGAGTGCACAACACTACACACACACAGTAGAACATGCCAGGCACACAAAACACCCCGATTCCCCCCCCCCCCCCGATCGCCCCCCGATCCCCCCCCAATCACCCCCCCCCTGTCACAAACTGACACCAGCAGTTTTTTTTTTTTTTTCTGATTACTGCATTGGTGTCAGTTTGTGACAGTCACAGTGTTGGGACAGTTAGTATTATCCCCCTGTAGGTCTAGGATACCCCCCTAACCCCCCCTAATAAAGTTTTAACCCCTTGATCACCCCCTGTCGCCAGTGTCGCTATGCGATCATTTTTCTGATCGCTGTATTAGTGTCACTGGTGACTCTAGTTAGGGACGTAAATATTGAGGTTCGCCGTCAGCGTTTTATAGCGTCAGGGACCCCCATATACTACCGAATAAATGTTTTAACCCCTTGATGGCCCCCTAGTTAACCCTTTCACCACTGATCACCGTATAACTGTTACGGGTGACGCTGGTTAGTTCGTTTATTTTTTATAGTGTCAGGGCACCCGCCGTTTATTACCGAATAAAGGTTTAGCCCCCTGATCGCCCGGCGGTGATATGCGTCGCCCCAGGCAGCGTCAGATTAGCACCAGTACCGCTAACACCCACGCACGCAGCATACGCCTCCCTTAGTGGTATAGTATCTGAACGGATCAATATCTGATCCGATCAGATCTATACTAGCGTCCCCAGCAGTTTAGGGTTCCCAAAAACGCAGTGTTAGCGGGATCAGCCCAGATACCTGCTAGCACCTGCGTTTTGCCCCTCCGCCCAGCCCACCCAAGTGCAGTATCGATCGATCACTGTCACTTACAAAACACTAAACGCATAACTGCAGCGTTCGCAGAGTCAGGCCTGATCCCTGCGATCGCTAACAGTTTTTTTGGTAGTATTTTGGTGAACTGGCAAGCACCAGCCCCAGGCAGCGTCAGGTTAGCGCCAGTAGCGCTAACACCCACGCACGCACCATACACCTCCCTTAGTGGTATAGTATCTGAACGGATCAATATCTGATCCGATCAGATCTATACTAGCGTCCCCCAGCAGTTTAGGGTTCCCAAAAACGCAGTGTTAGCGGGATCAGCCCAGATACCTGCTAGCACCTGCGTTTTGCCCCTCCGCTCGGCCCAGCCCAGCCCACCCAAGTGCAGTATCGATCGATCACTGTCACTTACAAAAGACTAAACGCATAACTGCAGCGTTCGCAGAGTCAGGCCCGATCCCTGCGATCGCTAACAGTTTTTTTGGTAGCGTTTTGGTGAACTGGCAAGCACCAGTGGCCTAGTACACCTCGGTTGTAGTCAAACCAGCACTGCAGTAACACGTGGTGACGTGGCGAGTCCCATAAGTGCAGTTCAAGCTGGTGAGGTGACAAGCACAAGTAGTGTCCCGCTGCCACCAAAAAGACAAACACAGGCCCGTCGTGCCCATAGTGCCCTTCCTGCTGCATTCGCCAATCCTAATTGGGAACCCACCACTTCTGCAGCGCCCGTACTTCCCCCATTCACATCCCCAACCAAATGCAGTCGGCTGCATGAGAGGCATTTTCTTTATGTCCTCCCGAGTACCCCTACCCAACAAACCCCCCCAAAAAAGATGTTGTGTCTGCAGCAATCGTGGATATAGGCGTGACACCCGCTATTATCCCTCCTGTCCTGACAATCCTGGTCTTTGCATTGGTGAATGTTTTGAATGCTACCATACACTACCATACACTAGTTCAGTATTAGCGTAGGGTACAGCATTCCACAGACTAGGACACACTTTCACAGGGTCTCCCAAGATGCCATCGCATTTTGAGAGACCCGAACCTGGAACCGGTTACAGTTATAAAAGTTAGTTACAAAAAAAGTGTAAAAAAAAAAAAAAAAATATATATAAAATAAAAAAAAATAGTTTTATTTTTATATTTTATTTTTTATTTTATAATTTTATATTGCGACACAAGTTGCGGGAAAGAGACAAAATTTTTTTTTTTTTTGCACAAAATTGTCACTAAATGATATATTACTCAAACATGCCATGGGAATATGTGAAATTACACCCCAAAATACATTCTGCTGCTTCTCCTGAGTACGGGGATACCACATGTGTGAGACTTTTTGGGAGCCTAGCCGCGCACGGGACCCCGAAAACCAAGCACCGCCTTCAGGCTTTCTAAGGGCGTGAATTTTTGATTTCACTCTTCACTGCCTATCACAGTTTCGGAGGCCATGGAATGCCCATTGGCACAAAACCCCCCCAAATGACCCCATTTTGGAAAGTAGACACCCCAAGCTATTTGCTGAGCGGTATAGTGAGTATTTTGCAGACCTCACTTTTTGTCACAAAGTTTTGAAAATTGAAAAAAGAAAAAAAAAAATGTTTTTTCTTGTCTTTCTTCATTTTCAAAAACAAATGAGAGCTGCAAAATACTCACCATGCCTCTCAGCAAATAGCTTGGGGTGTCTACTTTCCAAAATGGGGTCATTTGGGGGGGTTTTGTGCCACCTGGGCATTCCATGGCCTCCGAAACTGTGATAGGCAGTGAAGAGTGAAATCAAAAATTTTCACCCTTAGAAATCCTGAAGGCGGTGATTGGTTTTCGGGGTCCCGTGCACGGCTAGGCTCCCAAAAAGTCCCACACATGTGGTATCCCCATACTCAGGAGAAGCAGCTAAATGTATTTTGGGGTGCAATTCCACATATGCCCATGGCCTGTGTGAGCAATATATCATTTAGTGACAACTTTGTGCAAAAAAAAAAAAAAAAATGTGTCACTTTCCCGCAACTTGTGTCAAAATATAAAATATTCCATGGACTCAATATGCCTCTCAGCAAATAGCTTGGGGTGTCTACTTTCCAAAATGGGGTCATTTGGGGGGGTTGTGGTATCCCCATACTCAGGAGAAGCAGCAGAATGTATTTTGGGGTGCAATTCCACATAGGCCCATGGCCTGTGTGAGCAATATATCATTTAGTGACAACTTTTTGTAAATATGTTTTTTTTTTTTGTCATTATTCAATCACTTGGGACAAAAAAAATAAATATTCAATGGGTTCAACATGCCTCTCAGCAATTTCCTTGGGGTGTCATTTGGGGGGGTTTTGTGCTGCCCTGCCATTTTAGCACCTCAAGAAATGACATAGGCAGTCATAAACTAAAAGCTGTGTAAATTACAGAAAATGTACCCTAGTTTGTAGACGCTATAACTTTTGCGCAAACCAATAAATATACACTTATTGACATTTTTTTTTACCAAAGACATGTGGCCGAATACATTTTGGCCTAAATGTATGACTAAAATTGAGTTTATTGGATTTTTTTTATAACAAAAAGTAGAAAATATCATTTTTTTTCAAAATTTTCGGTCTTTTTCCGTTTATAGCGCAAAAAATAAAAACCGCAGAGGTGATCAAATACCATCAAAAGAAAGCTCTATTTGTGTGAAGAAAAGGACGCAAATTTCGTTTGGGTACAGCATTGCATGACCGCGCAATTAGCAGTTAAAGCGACGCAGTGCCAAATTGGAAAAAGACCTCTGGTCCTTAGGCAGCATAATGGTCCGGGGCTCAAGTGGTTAAAGAAGCAAGACACAGAATCAGGAGTATCTGTATATCAGTTCCAAGCATAAAAGGTCCGTACTGAACTGAACTGTTGCTGCCCTTCTTTATTGAAGCATTTATAGGGCTGGTTACACAAACATAGGTTTCAGCAAAATTTCCATATAAGGTAACAAGCAGTATATTTCGACATACATCACGCTGGACACTCATTTAGGCGAAAACCTCAGGCTACGTCTTGCAACATATACTGACACGTACACATAATGCAGAGAAATGACAAACAACTTAATCAGAACTCTAATCCATTATTTCCAACCTTATCACTACCCACCGCCATACACTCTGCACCCCTCTCCTGCACATACTACCCACCACTATACACTCCGCACCCCTCTGTTGCACATGCTAGCCTCCCCCATACACTCCTCACTCCTCTCCTGCACATACTACCCACTACCATATACTCCTTACCCCTCTCCCTGTACATACCACCCCCACCATGCACTCCTTACCACTCTCTCTGCACATACTATCCACCGCTATACACTGTGCACACCTCTCCTGCACATATTACCCACCGCTGTACCCTCTGCACTGTCCATTGCCTATTTAACATTACCACATTCTGCACTATGGAAGTTATGTCAGACTCTATTTAACCACATCCCCTTTAAGCCATGGTCAATATTTAGTGAAATTTAAACCACACCCACTTTTCATCACGGTGCACTGTGCGCTCCACATTTTTTTTTTTTCTCAATGCCTAGGGCCCACTGATTTCATGATACACCCCTGTTCAGTTGGCACATTCCAGAGTTTTGACTGATCTTTAGGAGTAAAGCAGGTAAAAAAGCATAATAGCGTTGTCAAAATATATGTAACCAAAAGGAATTAACAATAGTGCCTATAGGTATATGAAGAAAAGAGTATGGCATCATGTTTGGCATCTAACAAACACATTGAAAAGGGCCACCATCAAGTGCCCTTTAAATTCTGGTGGTCAATACAGATGTCACCTACTGCTCCACACAGCATTGTGCCCATAATCAATATCACTGCCACCAGAACTGTGCATGGCCAGTGGCTGGAATTGAGGCACAATCAAAGCAATGATTTGCTGGTAATGGTGGATGTCAGCCAACAAGGAAAAAATGAAACATGAGGGGTCATAGAGACAAGAATCAAAGTAGAGTTTGGCAGTAGAGGCAAAAGGAACAAAAAATAGCAGAAATAACATAAGAAAGGAGAAGGGCATGGAAGGCAGAAATATAATATGATAGGTGCACACTGCATAAGTCCATTTAGGACAGGGGTAGGCAACCCTAAAGAGGTGGCAATCTACCTGAACAACATGGGGGAAGTCAAAGATCACTGGGCACAGTGTTGCCTCCTCTCACCTGATTTAAACCTCTAATTGCCATAGTACTATGACGCAATCATGTGCATTGCATGGCAATCATGGGTTTAAATCAGGTGGTGAGGAGGCAACATATCCCCTCCTCACCACCCGTCAAACACTATTAGATCGCTTTTCAGAGGAGCAGCAATGCCTGCTGCACTTATGAATGAGCCCTTAGTGCTCGTCCACATGTAAATTTGGGGGGTGGTAAAACCCTACTGTTGAGTCATGGTTTTACAGTCCACAATCCCTACCCCTTTTAGCTGCTGAGGCAGCACCCAAAGGTGTACATATGCCGCAGCAGGAATTAAGCCCCCTGTCCTTTTGGTGGGTGCTACCACCTGCCAATCGTGACCCATTCAAGTAAATGGGGCCACTTTGCAAGTGCGGGGTCCAAGGTGTTAAAGCAGGTGTTGAGAAACCAACTCAACGCTGCCTGCTTTAACCCCTTGTTTGCTGTACTCATAAGGTTGCAGGACACTTGCAGAGTGGCCTCATTCACTTGAATGGGTCATGCATGATAGGGCATATAGCTCCGGCTATGACATGTATATACCCCTGGCCACTGCAGCTAAAGGGGATGCGGCTGGGGCGGGGTTGATAAAAACACATCTTAACTATGGGGTTTTACTGCTGGCACCACTCTGCTAGCCGAGATAAGGGGTGAAGTGCAATTGGTATAACTCTACATGGGACAGGAGCCAGCGCTACAGTAGAGGCATCAGATTATGCAGCTCTTGCTCCCTACTACAGACCTTACTATTGTCCCTTTGCATTGCAGTCTGATGGTCTGGGATGGCAAGTCAGCAAGCCCAGATCGCAATCTACTGGTCGCTAACCCCCGATTTAGGTCATAATAATTGTAAACCCCATCAGATTCACAGAACGTATTCCTAGCTTTATTGGTACATTTGGTGACCCAAAGCATAAGACTGCCTTTAGGAGAGGGTGAATTAGGATGGATATCGCTTAGTGTCAGGTAGGGACATGCAAAAACACATCACTGGCCATGCCGTACTGGAGACAAATGAGAGAATTGGAAGGCATGAGGGGCAAAACTTTATTATACTTATTACTGATCATGTCATTTATTGTAAATGTTAAATCAATGCCAGCAAAAAAACATATAATTACATCTACCTACTGAGACACAAGTTGAAAGATAAATAAATGGTGGACAATGCTGCACACCAATAACTAATAAAGCAGAAAACCACTTTAATCAAAGATGTTCAAAGGCTGCAGCGTACGGACACATCAAGTCATAGCATATTAGATCAAAAAGGCATCAAAATCTGTAGAAATATAGGAACTGCGTTTCAGTCTACTGGGATCTATGCTCTTGTATGAGCATCCACATTTGTAACATCCTAGCTAATTAATTTATTTGAGAGTATTTTTTGTAATTAAATGTTGTACGTTTTTAGCAGAAAGTTTGTATGTGATGTCTATGGTGGTACCAAGAAAATCTATATTCCTAAAAAAAAAATCCTCTCATTTTCTGATCATGTGGGTTGGATGGAGGCAGACCCATCCTACCATTGAACGCATCCCAGGGTAACCCCTCCTAACAGCTTGCCTTAGTTTTGTATAAAAGCAGTACCTAGACCATGATCATCAATACAGAGGGATTGGGGCCTGTGTCCAATGGAAGAAGGATTCCAAGAAAAAAGAATTTTATGGTAAGAACAAAAATCCTACTTTCTTTCTTGTCTATTAAGAGACACAAAAGGTCTACAACCTAGGATACATCCACAAGCAGTCAAACACCGCAAACAATTGCTAACAGGCCAGAGTGTGAACAACAGGAAACTGGGTACTGCAAGCAGCTCAAAGTGCTGCCTGAAGTATTTTACACCCAAAGCTGGCATTGGATGAGGCCAAAATCCACCTGGTAGAACTTATATGCAGGGCCGTCTTTAATATTGACTGGATCCTGGGCAAACATTTTTTCTTGCCCCCCCCCCCCCCCCCCCCATGCAATTTTGCTCTCCACCTGCTCTGAGTCTGAGTCAATAGATAGCAGCTAGACTTAAATCAGTTTACTGAATCAGATCAGGCAGCGATTGCGATTGGTTGCCAGAGGTTACAGTGTATCATTACCACTCACTGACTGGCTGCTAGAGGTTACAGCACACATTATGGCACACTTATTATTTGCTAGAGGTTACAGCACATGACTTCTGCTTGTTGATTGGTTGCTAGAGATTCCTGTACATCAATACTGCTCACTTATTGGTTGATAAAGGTTATTGGACATCCTTACCACTCACAAATTGTTTGCTAGAAGTTACTGCACATTATTAATGCTTACTGATTGGTTGCTAGAGGTTACTGTATATCCTTACCGCTCAATGATCGGATGCAAGAGGTTAGTGCACATCATTACTTCTCACTGGTTGGTTGCTAAAGGTTACAGCACATCGTCTCCTCACTGCCTGCACACCATGGACTGAGGAGGTGAGGGGACCCATCAAAAGACAGAAAACTCCTAGGGGTTCTAGGACTTCTGAGATCAGTGGCAATGCTGGGGGGAGGGGGGTGTGATCAGTGGCAATGCTGGAGGGTTGATGAGATCAGTGGCAGTGGTGGGGGGATGGGATTAGTTAGGCAGTACACTGTGGCAAATTCTGAATCATGTAGAGAAAAGCTGGAAATCTTTGGCAAGTATATATTGGGGGATTCTACACTGACCACCAATGTGAGGGGGAATTTGCACTGACCACCATGTAACGGGGGATTTTATGTTACCCACCTATATAAAGAGGGATTTTTACACTGACATCAATATAATAGGAGCATTTACACCAAACACTAGTGTAAGGGAGAGTATACAATGACCTCCATGTAAGGGGGAATTTACACTGACAAGTGACAACCATGGTCGAGGAGATTTGTACTGACCACCAATGTAAAGGGGGATTTACACTGACTACCAGTGTAAGGGCAGTTCTGTGTTTACCACCAATGTAAAGGGAAATGTACACAATGTCATGAAGAATGTACACTGACAACCAATGTAGTGGGGGATTTTTCATCAACAACCAATAAAGGGGGATTTCTACACTGCCCACCAATGTAAGGGGGATTTATACTCACCACCAATTTAAAGAGGGCTTCTACGTGGACTACCACTGTAAGAGAGGATTCGAAACTGACCACAAATGAAAGTTTGGATTTTTTTACCACTTACTAATATAAAGAGGAGTTTCTACACTGGCCACCAATGTAATGGGGATTTACACTGACCACTAATGTAATAGGAGCATTCACAAGAACCACTAATGTAAGGAGGGATTTACACTGACCACCAAAGTAAGGGGGACATTTACACTGGCCACTAGTGTGAATAAAAAGATTCTACACCAAGCATTGAGAAGATTTACACTGACCACCAATGTAACTGAGACATTTAGCCTGCGTTCACATTTGTGTGTGTTGGTAATGCATGCAAAATCGCTTTCCTGACACCACAGAAACGCACTGCCCTTGTTAATGACACCCTCACGCATCTGCTGAGATGTACGTATTCACATGCATCACATGTTATTTTGAAAAAGGGTTCCACCTCCAATTTGCTTACCTTTGCAGAACAGGATGATGTTGGACTTAATGACTACAGTTGTAGGCAGGACTATCAAACATGCTCCTTTACCTCCCCAGTGGACAGCATTCAGCAGAAGTGATGGTGGCTATGACCTCAGGGGTGCATGATATAAATATGAATGCTACCTCTATTTACATATCAATGCAGGTCCCCGGCTATTTATATATTAATGCTGCCACTATTTACATATCAATGCAGGTTATTTACATGTAAACACAGGGTCTGCAGGTAAGTCATCTGTACATGGTAATAGGCAGAGCATTAGTAACAGATCTTCACACTGAGATATTAGGACACAGTACAGGACTAAAACTTCAAGAGACAAGGGAATTTGAACTGGGATAGTTGGCAAGTATGAGGCAGCTGCTTTGGGCCCCACAACAATGATGGGGCCCAGGGCAGATGCCCCTTTTGCCCTGCCTTAAAGACGGCCCTGCCCCCTCCTCTGCAGCCCACACAGCCCTTAATGCAGACATCTCTGAATCAGAGGTAGCCCAGGCCATCAAAGGCATTCGGCTCAGATGGCTTCTCCAACCTATGTCATAGAAAATTTTCCCCTCTCCTACTTCCCTACCTGATGGCCTACTTTAATAGTATGAAACGGGGAGCACTGCCTTCTTCTGACTCCCTGGGAGCGCACATATATATATGATTCCGAAAACCTCTGAAGAAGCCAATGAACCCCAAGCCTTCCGCCCCATCTCTCTTCTGAATGAGGATATGAAACTATTGGGCAAGATCCTGTGCTCTCGCATTAACAAATACCTACATTCCCTGATCTACAGGGATCAAGTAGGCTTTGTGCCCAGTCGTCAGGCGGGAGACAAAGTTCGGAAGATGATTCATTTCATTTTTCTGTTACACCACCACAAAATCCCAGGTTTTCTCCTCTCGCTTGATGTATATAAAGCTTTTGACTCCCTCTTGTGGGACTACCTGAGATATGTGCTTCAGCGGTGGGGTTTCGGAGACTCGGTCCTCACTTAGCTGTCTGCGCTCTAGTCTTCTCCCTCGGCCGCTATGCAGGCTGCTTATCTCCCTCATTCCCCATCTCCAGAGGAACAAGGTAGGGCTGTCCCCTGTCACCTGTTCTCATTATGCTTGCCCTTGAACCTCTGGCCTTAGCTAGAGCTGACCCAAATATTAATGGAGTTCCATATGCAGACGACTGTTATAAGGTAAACTTGTTTGCAGACCACATTCTCTTGACCCTTACCAACCCAATTATCTCCTTACCCAATCTACATTCTCTTTTGACCCATTTTGCCACTATCTCAGGGCTCCAGATTAATCCACACAAAACCATTGCGCTGAATATATCCCTTCCAGGTTCCTTGGTTACGCACCGCCAATCCACTTTTTCATACCGCTGGGCTGGCTCTGCTTTAGAGTATTTGGGTAATAAACTGACTCCATCTTACTCTCTCTCTTCTCCACAAATTTCTATTGCCTATTACGTTCCATCACGGCGTTCATGACATCTTGGCAGATCCCCACCTTGTCCTGGATTGGCCGCATTCATGCCGTTAAGATGACGATCCTTCCAAAGATCTTATACTTTGATAGGGTTGAAATAATGACTTAGAGTTCCACTTTAATTGTTTCTGTTTTTTCTTACCTGTGTACGTATCAATTGTTCTATTTAAATTGTTTGTGCTCCTTTCTTACCTGTGTACGTATCAATTGTTCTATCAATCTGTATCTAGATGGAATTTGGAACTGCTGAATAATCATTACATGTTCGCTGATGAGAAACTCTTTGTACCTTAACCTCATTTGGTAATGCCGATAAGATTACTGCTTTTGTAACTGCCTATAAAAGAAGTAAAGGGAGCAGTCCTTTTTGGGGGGATGCTCAGAACTTTGATACAGACATACCTGACTCTGTGTCTTAATTCCTATATGAAGCAATAATTAGACAAAGCAATATAAACTATAAGCAACTTATTTAAGAGTTGCCCCTAACATTTTGGCGCCCGAAGAACAGGGACTCACCGATGATACTACAAGAGGTGGACGAACGCGGCTGACGGAACAAAAAGGAATAGGCATTCCGGGAATCACAGATCAAAAAACCTGCGCAGGTAAGAAAAAGCTTTATTTTTCTTATATTCTGTGCTCCCCTGATTTGTGCCTATCCGTTCTGTCAGTTACGGTTCTCCTGGTTTTAAAACACCAGCCTCTGTAGTGGTGAGTCTAGAATTACTGCATATTTTAGTTTATATTGCTGGAATTATTTGTTTGTTTTGTTATCTGTGTTTGTCTTGTCTGTCTTGTTGAGAAAGTGAATGAGCCTTGTCAAGGATGGTATGAGTTAGAAGGGGATTGCCGAACTAAGCAACGGAATGCGCCTTACCTCACACGATTGGGAACCTGAGGGCTTGTGAGCTTGGGGGTCTGACGCTTATGCTTAACCTCACATCTAACTCATAAACCATAGACGGGTTGAGAGTATAAGCCCTGTCTGCTCCATAAAGCAGGGATAAGAGTGTATGAGAGGGATTCCCAGATACGGGGAGGGAATAAGGTCTCAACAAAGTCCCGAGATCTAGTCGGATACCTGGCCACTTAAAGGAATGTTGTAGCCGCATTCTGGTTTGTTATTGGGCTAGCATATAAAGTAATTATTTATTATTGGGCTAGCATATAAAGTAATTCGGTTTCAGAAATCTCATTCCGGAGAGGTTTCTAGAATTCTAGCACCCTAGGAGGAAGGCAACGAGGAACTAGTGTAACTTAGCTGGTTTGCTATTGGGCTAGCATATAAAGTAATTATTCATTCTTGTATATGTTGTAGCCGCATTATATTGTACACTAAGTGTCCCACACGCTACCTAGGCAGGACTGTTAGAATGGGCCAGAGGAACACAAAACCCCGTCAGGGAATTGTGGCGCACTATACGGTGCCACAGATAATTAAGAACATTTATGGGAAAACCGAAGCACAGGACTTAAAGGATGTCCTTCGTAAATTTAAGGTGAAAGGAGCAGCGGGCTTAGACCCGGATGTATGGAGTGAAATAAAAAGGGACAGATAAGGAGAGGTGTTAGAGAAGCAATGGATGCGTCAGGTTCAATGCTTAATTAAGGTCTCAAATAGAGCGAAAGAAGAGGGGTGGAAGTATAATCCAGATTGTGATGGTTGGGATATGAAAGATAGAAGAACAAAAAATGTCGAGGCTCCCAGCTCAGCCATCCCACCCCCATACACTGACGTAGAACGCAAACCACACAAGATATATCCGGTACTTGAGGGGAGAGGATGGGTTTGTCAGGATTGTGGAGCACAAAACCCAGAATGGGCAGTAGAATGTGTGCATTGTGGGGCACAAAAACCTCATCCAGAAACTGTAGCTCCCGTACGCACTGATACACGCATTGTTCAGGTAAACAATCCAGAATTTGGACAAGCAGCCCATCCAAATGCCCCGCCTACTGTCACTCGTAGAATGCAAATAAGGACTTGGGCACCATGGTCGGCAGACACCCTTATGGCATTAATACAGAGCGCCCCAGACCCGGTAGCAAAGCCAGCTGCTTTTTGTAGATTTGTGACACAGTTAATGAATACACATGAAGCGACCTGGCAGGATGGGGAGGATCTATGCAGACACAAAATGACTCTGACCCTGTTTAACCAGTTTATGACAGAAATAGGTCCACACAGACCTGCAGGACAAGTTGATGGGGATGGCAATTTAGAGACAGGACATGTCAGACATATAGACTCAAGGGCCCCTTTTATTGCTAGATTAGAAGCTTTTTGTCAGGCAAAACAACAGGAGAGGGGGTCTATATCACCCATGAAGCAAATGCCAGGACAGACTGTATCGGAATTTTACTTATCTATGGAAAGTATGATGGCAGATGAGGGATTGGACTTGGCCCTGCCAGTCACAATCCGAGCCTTCAATAGACAATTTATGGAGGGATTAATTCCACAGATAAGTGAGAGACTGAAAGCCTGCACACCAGAGCGGAGGGCAACTAGAGATAGAGGGACGTTGTTACAAAAAGCGCAAGGCATAGAGGCGGACTTAGCAGAAACCAAAGGGAGGAAATCTCATGCTATCAACGCACTCGGGGGTCCCCAAGAGCAAGGTAGAGGTTCCTTTCGCAAACCCCTTACCTGTCACTACTGTAACAAGATTGGTCACATCAGACGCAACTGTAAGAAAAGAATAAGGGATGAAGGAGAGGAAGGTGTTGATTCTCCAGTTAATCAGAGAAGGAACCAGCCCAGGGACAACAAAAATAGTCATATCAGGCAGCAGGGAGATGGCCACGAGCATGACTCACCCCGGTTTTAGAAAAATCCAAAACAACAATGCTTAAGACAAATATAACGGTTGGTAATAAGAAAATCTCTTGTTTAGTCGATACAGGAGCTTCACGCTCGTTACTTTCTGACTCTGAACTACTCCCTGGCCAAAAATCACCTGACACTTTACTAATAACTGGATATGATGGCATTTTAGCCGACGCCCCGCTTACAAAACCTCTGAAAGTTAAAGTAGGAAACCACATGTTCCTTTCACGCTTTCTGGTATCCAGAGGAGCCCCCACTAATTTGTTAGGAGCTGACATTTTGCAGAAAATAGGAGCTAACATTACCTATCACCCAGATGGCACTGTCACCTTAGCTACAGGGGATAATCAAGAACACATGGAGATGTGTAACCTGATACAATACCTAGAGGAGGAATCGGAATTGTCCGGCACACCTCCTTCAGACTTAGATCAGATTTTGTCGTCCCTTCCAGGAGAACTATGGGAAAAACATCCAGCTGATGTTGGACTTTTGCCCATACCTCCAGTTACCCTACAGCTGATTCCAGGAGCAGTGCTTCCCCAACAAAAGCAGTATCCACTTAGTGCACCTCAAGAGACGGCCATAGAAATGCAGGTCCAATCCTTCTTAAAAAGTGGAGTTCTAAAAGAGGTAAAATCACCGGCAAACACTCCCTTGTACCCGGTTAAAAAGAAATCAGTAGCCGGTAGTCCGGTTAAGTATAGAATGGTCCAAGACCTTAGAGCGGTCAACAAAATACTAGCCCCGATGACACCTTTAGTACCCAATCCACATACATTACTGTCACAAATACCATCAACCAGTATGTACTTTACGGTTATAGATTTAGCGAATGCTTTCTTTTCCGTCCCGCTTGCTGAAGAATGCCAACTTTGGTTCGCATTTTCAATAAAAAATCGACAACTAACCTGGACACGCCTACCTCAGGGTATGGCGCATTCACCTACCTTGTATTCGCAAGCATTGCAAACGGTGTTGGGAGAATGGGTACCACCAGATTCCTGTGTATTGTTACAATATGTGGATGATTTATTGTTATGCTGCCCTGACAAAGAAACTTGTTTGGCCACCACCCTTAATTAGTTGCGATTTTTGGCAGAAAAAGGTTGCAAGGTTAATAAGAAAAAGTTACAAGTGTGTCAGGAAAAAGTTATCTTTTTGGGACATTGTATATCACAGGGTACGAGACATCTCACTGAGGAGAGGGTTCAAGTGATAAAGGGAATGTTACCCCCACGGAATTTCAAACAATTGCGTATGTTTTTAGGTATCGTGTCATATTGTAGACAGTGGATACCACATGCTAGCGCTTTGATGCAGCCATTATACGATTGTTTGAAAATTGTACCGTATATGCTTACAGAAATAGCTTATGAGTCGTTTATCACTTTGAAAAAGTTGTTGATTTCTGCCCCGGCTATTGGTATACCAGATTACACCAAGATATTTAATCTGTACATTGCTGAGATCACTGGACACGCCACAGGTGTTCTGACACAGGCACATGTAAAACAAAGACCAGTCGCTTACTTTTCAGCAGCATTAGATCCAGTATCTAGAGGTTCACCGTCTTGTGTACGGGCGGTAGCTGCAGTGTCAATTATCATAGATAAGTCATCAGAGATTGTTCTAGACAATCCAGTCGTAGTGCATACCACACATGACATACATGCAATCTTGTCTCAGGTACAGCCCAAACACATTTCAATGGCTAGGCAATTAAGATTACAGTGTACTTTACTCTTACCTCCAAATGTTACTTTTCAGCGCTGTACAACCTTAAATTTGGCCACCTTTTTGCCTCTTCAGTCACCAGATTTGGCAAGGGGGAATGATAGTACTAATAGTACTAGTGAGAAAAGAAATGAGGACACTGACACTCTTTTGTTTAAACAAGTAGATGAACACGATTGTTTTCAGCTCATGGAACAGGAGACAATGGGATTCCCACATGTTACAGATACACCAATTTTAAACGCTGAGTACACCTTGTATATAGATGGTAGTAGGTTTGCTGATGACAAGGGTAAATATCACACAGGGTATGCTGTAGTGACTGATACGCAGGTAATTGAAGCACAGGCCTTACCAGCCCACATGTCAGCACAGGAAGCAGAATTAAAAGCTTTAGAACAAGCCCTAGAATACTTAAAAGAACGAGAAGGGAATATTTACACTGACTCTGCCTACGCTTATGGTGTAGCGCACGATTATGGCCACATATGGAGGGCTAGAGGTTATCTGACAGCAGCAGGTACACCTGTAAAACATGGAGAAGGGATTAAGAGAGTCCTGAACAATCTTCAAAAGGTTAAACGAGTAGCCATTATGAAGATAGCGGCACACACGAGCGCAAAAACAATTGAGGCAAAAGGAAATGCATTTGCAGATTTGACTGCAAAACAGGCAGCTCTAGGGGAAGGAAGCCCTGAGACCTTAGCAGCGGTAGAGGTGAGTATCCCAGAACCAACATGGCAGCAGCTGAGTAAATTACAGGAGCAAGCAGGGGAGAGCGAGAAAGATAAGTGGGTCAGGATGGGAGCAGCACCAGACCTTGACAATGTATGGAGGGAAGGAGGCAAAATATGCCTGCCTGCCTCTCTGTACCCAGAAATGGCAGCGGCAGTTCACCTACCCACACACGTCAGTTCCAATTCCATGTATAGGATTGTGAACCAAGGATGGCTCGCCCCTGGATTCAGTAGCACTGCAAGAAACTACTGTGCAGCCTGCCAAATCTGTCTCTTGAATAACCCAGGACAGAGAGTAAAAACCCCACGAAAACACCAGGTCCGGGCCCAATACCCCTTCCAGAGACTGCAAATTGACTACATACAAATGCCCAAGAGCGGCCCCTTTGAGTTTGTCCTCGTGTGTATCGATTTATTCTCAGGTTGGCCCGAAAGTTATCCAGTAAAATCGGCTACAGCTAAAGCCACAGCTAAGAAACTGATCACTGAGTTAATACCTAGGTTTGGTCTTCCTGAAACCATAGAATCAGATAGGGGGACACACTTTACAGGAGAAATCATGCAGAATGTGATGACCATGTTAGGGGTTCAACAAAGTTTTCACACCCCTTACCACCCACAGAGTTCAGGATCAGTGGAGAGAGTAAATGGGACAATAAAGTTAAAACTACAAAAAGCCATGCAAGAGTTAAACAAGCCTTGGCCAGAATGCCTGCCTTTGGCTTTGTTCTCTATAAGGTACACTCCAACAGGAAAGACAGGATTATCCCCATATGAGATACTTTTTGGGAATGCACCTAGATTGGGTTTATACTTTCCACAGAGTATGCAATTGCAATGTGATAGTTTGACTGCATATGTGATACAATTACAACAACGTCTAACTAAGATCCACAAAAGTGTGTATTCTTCTCTTCCAGACCCTAATTCAATAACAGGTACACATATTCTGCTACCAGGGGATTATGTATATGTGAAGAAACACACCAGAAAGACATTGGAACCCAGGTTTGAAGGTCCTTACCAAGTACTCTTGACCACAGCCACCTCAGTAAAGCTGGAAGGAAAACCTACCTGGATACACGCATCACATTGCAAGAAACAACCCGAGAAAACAACATGATGAAATATCTACTTACAGATTTTTTGTTGAAGATTGTTGTTTTACAAATATATGCATGGACTCCTGGTATTAATGTACTTGAAGTAGAGGAAACAACAACTTTCGAATGGGCTATAGATGATCCTAAAGTAGCAAATTATTATTGACAAAGGTAGACTAGTACATCTTTCCTCACAGATACAACAGGATACTGCACCACATTGGTGGGATATATTTAGTGGAATGTCTTCTACAGCAACCAATACCTTTCACTGGTTGTTAAGTCCAATGGTAATTATTATTCTAATATTAATATCACTTACAATCACGAATATATGTGTATACAGGAAAATAAATAGGAAAATTAGGAGAATAGACAGGGTATACTGATAAATGTGTATTGACATCACCCTACTCCTATAAAACTCCTCTTCTTGAATTTTAAGATGTTGGTAATACCTAGGGGGATGGGTTCTACCCCTCTGACAACTCGCGGTCAGGGAAAGGACTCTGGGGAAAAACTGACTAGAACTTATTCATGAGGACCCAGGGGGAAGGAGAGGATGATGTCAAAGGGGGAAATTGATAGGGTTGAAATAATGACTTAGAGTTCCACTTTAATTGTTTCTGTTTTTTCTTACCTGTGTACGTATCAATTGTTCTATTTAAATTGTTTGTGCTCCTTTCTTACCTGTGTACGTATCAATTGTTCTATCAATCTGTATCTAGATGGAATTTGGAACTGCTGAATAATCATTACATGTTCGCTGATGAGAAACTCTTTGTACCTTAACCTCATTTGGTAATGCCGATAAGATTACTGCTTTTGTAACTGCCTATAAAAGAAGTAAAGGGAGCAGTCCTTTTTGGGGGGATGCTCAGAACTTTGATACAGACATACCTGACTCTGTGTCTTAATTCCTATATGAAGCAATAATTAGACAAAGCAATATAAACTATAAGCAACTTATTTAAGAGTTGCCCCTAACAACTTCTTCCGGACCCTGACGGTTCAAGTCCCTGCATTCTTTTTATGCCTTCTTTAGAAAAGGCTCCTCTCCTTTATTTGGGCTAACAAGCGCCCCAGGATCTCATGTCTTACCTTATATATACATAGAATGCGAGGTGGGCTTGGAGTACCAAATATTGCAAAATATTATCAGTTCTTTAGTTGCATATTAATGTTATAATACTGTATGAGGGGTATGTTATTGAACTGATATCTGGGGTGTGCATCTCCCCCTCCCCCCTTCCGGGTTCTCCCTGGGGAGGGGAGTTAGGGGGGCGAACTTAGACCTGCACTGGGACTGGGACTGAGACTGCCGGAAGCAGCGGACACTCCGCCCGCTCAGCTGGAGCCTCTCCCCCCTTGCGATGTTGAGGAGACCCCCTACTCTGTAAGGGATAGTGGGACTCCTAGAGGTGAGATCTGGTGGAGCCATGAGCTTCGCAGTGAGGACACTACTCGGCCGCTATTGATGCCTAAATTTTCAATAAAAATGCTGGGCTATGCTCCACTCACTTGTTAGGTTCAGCGAGGGGGGGGGGAATCTTTATACACCCCAAGTGCCACAGGTAATCTAGAGTCAGAAAACCCAACTGAATGTCTATTTGGGGTGATAGGCCTCCCACGTGATTGGCTACATAAAGTTGAACCATGCCTCCGGGGACCTCATACCCATTAGCGGGGAAGGGGTGGACTCTGACAGCTGGTGCACAGGGCTCATGAGACACGTCGTGCCAGGTGGGGGACCCTCCTCTGCACAATATGACTCTATGATGCTTCATTTTCATTCTCATTTTCTTTTTTGTTTTTTACTTTGTTGGTTTTTTTATGTTCTCATTTTTCACCATTAATGCTTCTAACTGAACTGAAGTTCCTGCGGGGGTGGATGGGAGGGCTGGGTCCTCTCTTCTTGGTCACTGACTAACCTCTCCCCCACGTAGACTAGCGTAAACCTCCGGTCGTGCTACGATATAACAGGTTTGTTACTTGCAAATTTAGTTACTTCAGGGTTCTTCCCCTGAACTCGTTTGTTTCTTTTTCTCATCCTCTGCCCCTTAACTTGCCATCCTTTCCTTTTCTTCCACCTATCTACTCTTTTAGTTCCTATTTCTCCCCCCCTCCCCTTCCCCTCCCTATCCCCACCTCTCCCCCTTCCCCCCTTACCACGTGGCAATGGAATCTATAAAAGTGGTAACGTTAAATGCAAAAGGTCTTAATATACCTGAGAAAAGACGCATGCTTTCTCACGCTGATGTTGCTTTCATCCAGGAGACTCACTGTAAAAATGAGAAACTCCCAATTCTCAAAAACAAGTACCGTACTTCCCCTTGACATATCACTCCACTAACCCAGCAGCCAAGACTAAAGGAGTCTCTATATTGCTGTCCAGTAAACTACCATGGCAGTGCCAAGATGTCATTAAAGATCCCAATGGACGCTTTGTATTCCTTAAGGGACTTATAGGCGAAGTGCAAACTACCCTGGCAATGCTATATGCCCCCAATGACCACCAAGATACCTTTATACAACATACCCTGGAAAAACTCCTGGAGTTTATGGAGGGCCAGCTGATATTAGATTGAGCCTTTAATGTCCCCCTGATCCCCTCGGTAGACGCCTCCTCAGGTTTTTCCTTGGTCCCCCCAGCCTCCAGGAAACTAATAGCTAACTCCCTACATACAGCTCAGCTGATTGATGTATGGTTCTTATAACATTCAGGTGAGCGAGATTATACGTTCTACTCCTCCCCACAGAAGATCTACTCCAGAATAGATTATTTCTTGATCCCCCATGGCCAACTACACTCAGTGTCCGATTCTTCGATCGGCCACATAACGTGGTTGGATCATGCTTCTATCTCCCTAGTATATACACTCTCCGGAACGTCTTCCCCCAGACACCGCATTTTGCATCTAAACGAGAGCCTCCTGCAGGTCCCAGAGGTGCTAGCAGAGGTATCTAAAGAGTTGACCCTGTATTTCCAAACGAATGACTACGAATGAATGGGAAGCTCATAAAACAGTTCTCAGAGGGATACTCATCAAACATGGCGTGCGCATTAAGAGGGAACGAAATGATCAACTCGCCCGACTCCTTTCCAGGCTGTCCTCCTCTGAAGGTCGTCACAAACATGCCCCCTCCCACGCATTGGAGATGGAACTTGGGCTATTACGCAAACAGATCATGGATCTTTTGCACTATAAGGCCAAAGCAGCTTTGCTATTTTGTCGACAATAAGAGCTACGAGGCGGGGGACAAGTGTGGGAAGGTGTTAACTAGGATGGTTGGGGAACATAGGCTTTCAGCTTACATTCCCCACATAATGTGCTCCACTGGGCAGAAAGCTACACTCCCCGCACAAATTTCACAAGAGTTCAGGGACTTCTGTTCCACCCTTTACAACCTATCGAACAGGATACCTCCCCAAGCCGACATTGAGGACTATATAACAACCTCCCTACTCCTGTCCCTTCCCATTGAGGTTCAGGAAGAACTAGATTCGCCTAGAGGAACTTCAGCTAGCTATTGGAGCTATGAAACCAGGAAAAGCCCCGGGCCCAGATGGCTACACTATACAATACTATAAAACCCTCCTCCCGCTACTAGGCCCACATATGGCTTTTTTTTTAATGCAGTTGGATCTGAGGCCATTTTCCCCAGAGATACCTTGAGGGCTCATATTTCGCTAATACACAAAGAAGGTAAGGACCCTACCTCTTGCTGGAGCTTTAGGCCCATTTCACTTTTAAATATCGACTTGAAACTATTCTCTAAGATCTTGGCTACCCGGTTGGCACAGCATCTCCAGAAATTGGTCCATCTTGACCAGGTGGGCTTTATCCCCACTAGGAAGGATGATAACAACATCAAAGCACTCAACCTCCTCCATGTAGCAACCTCTAAGGGTGCCCCATGTGTTTTCTTAAGCACCGATGCCGAAAAGGCATTTTACCAAGTGAATTGGAACTTTATGTTCTCCGTGCTCCGCCACATTGGTCTCAGGGAGAGGATGCTCGGCTGGATAGGCAAGATCTACTCTAATCCGACATCTCAGGTGAAGGCAAATGGCCTGCTCTCTGACCCCTTCCGTATTGGTAATGGGAAAAGGCAAGGGTGTCCTCTATCACCCCTTCTATTTTTGCTATCTCTAGAGCCATTCCTCTGTAAAATTAGACTTAATCCAGACATACAGAGACTACTGGTGGGTGACAAGCAGTGTAAAATATCAGCCTACGCAGATGACCTACTCTTTTCGCTGACAAACCCTACCATATCGCTACCAAACCTCCTTCGGGAATTCGGTTTATACGGTAATCTTTCAAACATGAAAATCAATTTTTCTAAATCTGAGGCCATGGGAGTTGCAGTCCCTCTCCACACCCTTTCAACTATGCGATACAACTTTCATTTCAAATGGACAGATTCTGCCTTGAAGTATTTAGGGAAAATACACACTGTCTGACCTTTCACGTACGTACAATCTCAACTTCCCACCTCTATTAGCTAAAACCTGTATTCTCCTTAAGAACTGGCATAAAGACATACACTTCTGGTTTGGCAGATGCAACCTGATAAAAATGTGCATCCTACCAAAATACCTCTATCTGTTCCAGGCTCTGCCCATACAGATACCACTCTCTTTTCTTAAGCGAGTACAAGCCATTTTCACCCGCTTTGTGTGGGCACACAAAAAACCCGGCCTTCTTCGGACCCAAATGTCTCTACCAAAACAAAATGAGGGGCTGGCATTACCAGATATTCGGAAGTATTACCAGGCTATCCACCTGAGCAGAGTACTTGATTGGCAGCGTCATGCGGTATCCAAACCCTGGGTACATATAGAACAAACTAAATCCACAATACCCTTGAAGAGTATTATGGGGAGCAGAGGAAAGGGGATTATTGCGGTGCCAGCGACAGCTCAATACAAAAAGGTATATAAAAAAACAAATTTTATTACAATGAACTAAGAACATTAGTACATTTCGTTGAACCACATATAAAAAGGAGCACTTTACAGTATTCTATTGACCAAAGAAGGATGATGGTAGGTATAACAGCAGGTCAATTCTTCCCTACTAGTTTCGCCAGGGCATTGGCTTCGTCAGGGGAATAGAATATAATAGAAGACAATGTGGCTGTATAGAAAAAAAAGAACAGAAACATAAATATAGTACAAAAAACAATGAGCAAACAATAACATGATGCGTATCGCTGAATGATTTGAGAATCTGACCAACCCCTCCCAACGAACTAACACCCCGGGAATGCTCCCACATTATGGAATTGTGTCCCAAACATCCCCATATACACAAATGTACCCCGGCAACCCAACGGGTCAAGGCCAGTATGGTCCAGTATCACAGGGCAATAAACCTTCACTGCCAAGTAGTTGGCTGCAGAGGGCAAAAAGGAGGCTTCAGAAAAACTGTAAAGAGAAAAAATATATAAAAAAACCTATAGCGATATAACGCTCCATTGTATTACAAAGAAGAGGGCTAGATAGCCTCAATACATACCACATCCATAAAGATTATTTAGTAGACAGGGGCGCGGTTAGGACCAGAAATGTATGGACAGACCGATTAATTGATAGAGAGTTGGCTGGATAAAAGATGAAAATAAGATATTTATAATCAAGGTAAGAATAAAATTAAAAATTACAGAGATAACATGTACATAAACTAAGAGTGGCTTCATTATGTACTGATGAAAAACTTACCCTGGAATATAATGGTACAATCCACGGAATCAATGGGCTCCAAACAAACACATCTGTGTTGGAAAAAAGTTGAACCGCAGAGCCAATATACATAAGTAGCCAGAGATGTCCAAGCAATCAACATGCAGAGGCCTGATAAACAAAGAAAGAAGGGAGAAAAAATACATGGCAAAATTAGTATTAGTGCCATTGGACACCTCTCAACAATGAGAGGGTAGAGTGCACATAACAAGAAAATGAGAGAGGGAGAGTTACCTTGCATAGAATGATTCAGTGTGCCAGCGCCCCAGTAAGTCAGCAAATGAGGATTTGCGATAGCTGCCTTTAAAGCCCTCCACCCGATTGGCTACAGAAATAGCCAATCAGGAGCGGACAAAGGACGGCCATCATGCCTGCGCAGTGTCAGTATCCAAGCGCCTACAGCACCCATAATGCCGAGCATAACGTGAGTCACGTCACACGGCATTGGCCATGCGACGCAAAGGTTGACGAAACAGGCATACAGGCCAACCAATAGGGTGAAGACAGAACGTCATCAACACCAAAGAGGAGGATGTTAAAAGAGGCTGATGTTAAGCATGGAATGACAAGGGGCGAAGAAAGGCTGAAGGGGCAGGCCAGCTGTCATAGACAGTCGGCCCTCGGGTGTCCATACAGCCAAAGGCTGCAAGGGGGTATGCACTCCCGGAACGAACCAGTGACCGACCATGTACGGAGAGATAACCAGGGCAGATGGGGAAGAGGACAAAGGAAAGAAAGCGGGGGAGGGATCAGGGGAGGGGGCGGACAGGACAAAGTCATGCAGTGCTCCATATACATGACAGTTCGTCCAAGCAGCCAACCACTCAGCAATTAAACGCAATATATTAAAGATGTGTGTGTTAGAGCATAATAAAGAAATATAGAGAAAAGTATTTAATGGACAAATATAACAATAATCAAATATAGTTATATCAACACAAATCATTAACAATAGAAATTAAACAGTTAAATTGAATAATAATAAGTAAAAATAAAAAAATTATATTTAAACAAAAAATGGAAGACCGGAACATTTCCTATATTGATCCCGAGATGGTAAAGGGATCAAGGGAGCAGTGAAATGGCAAAGACAAAATGGGGAGGGTGCAAGATGGAAAATAGGAAGGGCCAGGCAGAGAATTCTAATCAAAACAAATGAAGGCCCAGCTAGACCATCACTATGGAGTCCAACAGAGAACTCCATTAAAACGAAAAATGAAAATAGAGGTAACACAGTAAATTAAAGAAAGGATTTGAAACTTTTATATATTCATTTAAACCTGGATATTTAATAGCATCCAGGCTGTGTATCCATCTGGTCTCCAACTGTAATAGAGTAACGTCGATATCCCCCCTCGAGCATGTAAAAGTAAATGCTCCAATGCGGCGAAACGAACAACGTTGGGATCATAGTCATGTTGACTTGCTATGTGTCTATTAAGGGCAGTGGTAGTTAATCGCTTGTATAATGGCAAAATATGGTCCTTAATGCGCTTGAAAAACGGGCGTTTAGTCTTACCGTCGTAAAAACATCCGCATGTGCAAGTTGCTAAATAAACCACTCCTACTGTTTTACAGGTAACCCTATGTTTAACGGTGTGGATCTGACCATTTGGGAGGATGATGTCTCTAGAATTAATGATGAAAGAACAGATATCACAGCATCCACATGGGATAACCTAGGATAAGATAGCCACTATCTTTGTTTTCACCCTTGAAGAGTGCTCTATGGTGCTATGACTCTCTACCTCCAAGAGATAAAATCTCACCCACTGATAGGGACCACTTTAAGGCATAGCTCCCAAGTCGCCCTTCAAGCTTCTCTCTCACGACGAAACAATCACCACTATCTCCGATTCTCGGACACCCAGAATTCCCACCAGGCCTTCATCCTGCAGAATTCGTGTCCTTGCGTAACTCAGGATTTGACCATGCCTCTAAGTTTGTTACTGCGGGGCGCAGGCCCTCCACTTGGGAGTCAGTCAACTCTGTGATCCCCTACCAACTTTCATTTTGGAAAGCAGTGCAATTGCACAATTTCCTACACTATTCCTGACCCTCAGAATTTCTCTCGTCAACTGACGACCTTTGAAGAATATTGTTCTGGGACTGAGCCTTTATCCCAAGTTCTCTCTAAAATGTATTCCCTTTTGCACATACCCTTGGAACAACCACGTCTACCCTGTCTGGAGAGATGGGAGACGGATCTTAACCGCAAGTTCACTGCGACACAAAAGCAGTGCATCATCAGATTTGCCCTCAAATCTTCCCTGTGCACCAAAATACAGGAAACGCATTTTAAAATATTGACCAGATGGTACCTCACGCCCTCCAGATTACACAGGTGTAATCCTGTAGTGGCCCTGCCACTTTGGATCGGTTGTTGGCGGTGTGTGGGGGGGGGGGACGTGGGGACACTACTGCGCATCTTCTGGTCTTGCCCCAGATTGGAGAATTTCTGGGGAGATGTCCGTTGCATTATGCAGAAATTCACAGAGTACAAGATACCAGACGATGCAGCATTTTTCCTTCTACACCTTTCAAAAATCCCTGTTAATACCTACAAAAAATCAATTGTACGGCACCTGTTAAACACAACTAAGTTTTGTATACCTCTTTACTGGAAACAGCAATGCCCACCGACAACCGCGGGCTGGCTGCGGAAGGTGGAGGATTTGGTCCTGACTGCACAACATAACCATGAGGAATACACAAAGACCTGGAGTCTTTGGAACATTTTTATTCTCTCTGATGAGGAGAAAACCCTGCCTGGATCATAACTCACTCATGAGCTACTGTTACATTCCTGAGCCATTGTCGTCCCCTTACTTGCTCCCTTCCCTTTTCTCTTTCCCCCCTTTCTTTCCCTCTACTTCTATTTTGCTGTTATTTTAAGAAAAGGGGGAAAAGAGGCTGGGGAGACCCTGTTACCTCCTTGTACTTACAAGATAGCCATGTCACGCTTGCTTTTTCCGAGCAAACTAACTGTAAACTTTATCTTGTTCTGTACCAATAAGTAATATGACAATGTGATATGTTCATTGATTTACTGTGAATCAAACTTCATGTTTACAACCTCCCAATTATTTTTATACCACTGTTGTAATATTGGGATCTCGCCCTTTATTGGTGTTCAATAAAAATTATATTTGGAAAAAAAAATATCAGGCTGCACAAATCTCCCAGCTTACAATGCTCCAGGCTACCTTCAATATTCCCCTCTGGGTTCTTCTGGAAATCCCCAACTGTGCGCCGGTCCCCATCTCTGCCCTCTTGTGGCATCCTCCTAAATTTCGTCCCCCCTCACTCTTCTAATGGCCCAGAACTTGAAGCTTTGGGACTCCGTTCTGTACTCCGGCGGGCTCATGTCCCCATTCCTTCCGCTCCTCCCTGAATAACCACATGTTTACCCCCGGCTTAAAACAACCTCATGCTTTTTCCTGGTGGCCAACCCATGGAATCTCTCAGGTCCGGCACTTTCTTGAAACTCGCACCTTCCCCTTGTGAGCTTCACTTCAAGAGACTTATGAAGCCACCCCAGTGGAATTTCTCCGCTATCTCCAATTGAGACACTAGATATCTTCATTTAGACGCCATGACTCTTTTCCATACCAGAAACAACTTTTGAACACACATGCCAACACTCTACAGTATCCCCCGGTACTATATCCTTTATTTTCTCTTGAAGCTTTGGGACTCCGTTCTGTACTCCGGCGGGCTCATGTCCCCATTCCTTCCGCTCCTCCCTGAATAACCACATGTTTACCCCCGGCTTAAAACAACCTCATGCTTTTTCCTGGTGGCCAACCCATGGAATCTCTCAGGTCCGGCACTTTCTTGAAACTCGCACCTTCCCCTTGTGAGCTTCACTTCAAGAGACTTATGAAGCCACCCCAGTGGAATTTCTCCGCTATCTCCAATTGAGACACTGGATATCTTCATTTAGATGCCATGACTCTTTTCCATACCAGAAACAACTTTTGAACACACATGCCAACACTCTACAGTATCCCCCGGTACTATATCCTTTATTTTCTCTTAGCTTGAATGAGACCCCAACATCCTTATCTTATGTCCCCAAATCAGAGCGGGACTTATCCCCCATTGATTTGGCGGATTTGAGCAGGGCCTGGTCTAACGTTGCAAAATGCTCCTTCAACGCGGATACACTGGAGGCTGCCTATAAGGTAATTCTTCGCTGGTATTGGGTCCCAACCCATATTGCCAAATCAAACCCATCATACAGTGATAGATGCTTCAGGGGCTGTGGTCAGCTTGGAGATGAACTTCATATCTGGTGGTCCTGCCCCCGATTAGTGGGATTAAGGTCAAGGGTATTCGGTCTTCTGTACACTCTCTCTTCCATGTGTCCACCCGCAAAGTTGCTAAGTTGGCCTTACTCCACTGCCCGATCCCAGGCCTTTTCTCCTATCAGCAGAATTTGGCCACCTATTTATTTAACAATGCGACGCGTGCAATAGCGAGGGCCTGGAAGAAGCTGGCAGTCTTGTTCGCAGAGGTGAAGAGCATTTTAATGACTCTCATGATTAATGAGAAGATGTCTAGTGTCCTCCACGACTCCCACACTAAATTCCTTAAGGTGTGGGGCCCGTGGTGGTCCTATGCTCTTCCTACTTTGCATCCGACCAGCCTAGGCCTCCCTAACTGACCTCCTCTACCTCCCCCGGCCTGGGGGAACCTTTTTCTCTTCTACCCTGCACTTCCTTCTCCTTCTCCGTCTTCCCTTCTCATCTCTTATTTCCTTCCTTGGCCATCTGGCCTACCCCCTGCCCCCTTTTTTTCTTGTTTTGTCTTGTCGCCCCTTGTTTTTTGTTTTTTTTCTTGTTTGTTCATAATAATTCAGTCCAAGCCTTGTTTTTCAAAACTTTTGGACTGCTCCACACCTCAACCCCTGAGCAATTAAAGCTCATCCACTCTAAGTTGACCCTCGGCCTTGGCCAGAAGGTTATTGTTCAACAGTTCATTATACAAAACTTGTTTTCAATATGTATTCTCATGTTGTGTCATGATATGGTTATTGCTCATATCCCCTGTGTGGGATCAATTCAGCTCTTTTTGCTTTTTATACATTTCAATAAAAAAATTGTACCAGAAAGAATAAATGAGGTAGACCCTTGATAGCACTGAGGCTGGGTTCACACTGGTGTGACACCACAGCTGTCCTACTTTGGATCCAACTTTGCCCTGCGACTTGAAGCCGACATAAGTCCAACTTTCAATGAACGGGGATCCGACTTGGATCCCTGCCAATACCAGGCACTGTGTTTGGTATGAATCTTGAGGGGGAACTCCATGCCAAATTTTAAATAAAAAAACCGGCATGGGTTCCCCCTCCAAGAGCATACCAGGCCCTTCGGCCTGGTATGGATTTTAAGGGGCACCCCCTACGCCGAAAAAAACGGCGTTGGGGTCCCCCCAAATCCATACCAGACCCTTATCCAAGCACGCAGCCCGGCCGGTCAGGAATGGGGTTGGGGACGAGCGAGCGCTCCACCCCCCCTCCTGAACCATACCAGGCCGCATGCTCTCAACACGGGGGGGTGGGTGCTTTGGGGCAGGGGGGCGCCCTGCGGCCCCCCCACCCCAAAGCACCTTGTCCTCATGTTGATGAGGACAAGGGCCTCATCCCGACAACCCTGGCCGTTGGTTGTCGGGGTCTGCGGGCGGGGGGCTTATTGGAATCCGGGAGCCCCCTTTAATAAGGGGGCCCCCAGATCCCGGCCCCCCACCCTATGTGAATGAGTATGGGGTACATTGTACCCCTATCCATTCACCTAGGGAAAAAAAAAGTGTAAATAAAAAAAACACATGACAGGTATTTAAAGTAATTTATTAGGCAGCTCTGGGGGTCTTCTTCCGACTTTGGGGGTCTCTTCCTTCTTCTCCGCGCTCTCTGGTTCTTCTCCTGCTCTCCGGCCTCTTTTCCGCGCTCTCCGGTTCTTCTCCCGCTCTCCGGTATCTTCTGCCGGGCTCCTCCACTATCTTCTGCTCTTTTGCTGGCTCTTTTGCTAGTGGTGGCCCAGTCTTCTCCGCTGTCTTCTTCCCTCTTCTCTTCTTCCGATGTTGACACGCCGCTCTCTCCCACTGTAATGCCGTATGCGCGGTCCGCACTGACTTATATAGGAATGGGGCGTGGTCACTGTGTGATTTCACCCGGTGACCCCGCCCCTTATTACGTCAGTCCCATCATGCCCCGGGACTATGACGTAATAAGGGGCGGGGTCACTGGGTGATATCACCCAGTGACCACGCCCCATCCCTATATAAGTCATTGCGGACTGCGCATACGGCATTACAGTGGGAGAGAGCGTCGTGTCAACATCGGAAGAAGAGAAGAGGGAAGAAGACAGCGGAGAAGACCGGGCCACCACTAGCAAAAGAGCAGAAGATAGTGGAGGAGCCCGGCAGAAGATACCGGAGAGTGCAGAGAAGAAGCCGGAGAGTGCGGAGAAGAAGGAAGAGACCCCGAAGTTGGAAGAAGACCCCCGGAGCTGCCTAATAAATTACTTTAAAAACCTGTCGTGTGTTTTTGTTTTTTTGACACTTTTTTTTCCTAGGTGAATGGGTAGGGGTACGATGTACCCCATACTCATTCACATAGTGTGGGGGGCCGGGATCTGGGGACCCCCTTATTAAAGGGGGCTCCCGGATTCCGATAAGCCCCCCGCCCGCAGACCCCGACAACCAACGGCCAGGGTTGTTGGAAAGAGGCCCTTGTCCTCATCAACATGGGGACAAGGTGCTTTGGGGTGGGGGGCACAGGGTGCCCCCCTACCCCAAAGCACCCACCCCCCCATGTTGAGGGCATGCAGCCTTGTACGGTTTAGGGGGGGGGCGCTCGCTCATCCCCACCCCCTTTCCTGACCGGCCGGGCTGTGTGCTCAGATAAGGGTCTGGTATGGATTTGGGGGGGACCCCCACGCCATTTTTTTTGGCGTAGGGGGTCCCCCTTAAGATCCATACCAGACCAAAGGGCCTGGTATGCTCTTGGAGGGGGAACCCATGCCGGTTTTTTATTTAAAATTTGGCACGGAGTTCCCCCTCAAGATCATCTGAGCACAAGTCGCATGCCAAAGTCGGATCATGCGAGACGGTGATCCGACTTTGATCCGACTTCAATGATAGTCAATTGGCTGAAGTAGGATCAAAGTCGGACCAAAGTAGTACAGGGAGCAGTTTCAAAGTCGGACTGACTTGTGTCGGACCAGTTAGGACGGCTCCAATAGGGAAACATTGATTTTCGACATGCGACATGAACTCCCAATGTCGGAGCGTTTGTCGCACTTGTGTGAACCCAGCCTGAGAGCCAAACACTGGTCCAGACCCAGCTGCAGTAAAGAGAGGATTAGTCACAAACGCCTAGGGTGGAAACCCTGAGGCTTACACCAAGTGAAGTATGCCTTCCATGTTTGATGATAGACCTTGTGAGAAGTATGTAAGCCCCTGAGTGGTTGGTGGGTGGAGTCAGTAACCCCTTTTATAGGATGTAGTGGGTGGAGCCCTAGTCAGACGGGCGTATGGGAGCAGGTTATCCTTGACTTACAGTATGCAGGTTTGTGACCAGGACAGGAAAGGGCTGGGCTGATAGGAGACGCTGATTGGGTTGGGGGACTCAGAGAGGAGAGATGGCTGGACTTTCTGAGTTTAAAGTTATCTGCAATTAATTGACTGTACTGATGGCCTGAAGTGTGACACTGAAGTGGCTGTACAGAGTGTTATTGTGTTACTACATAGTAAAAGCATTTAAAGTCCGTTCATGTGGACATTCTTTATTCAAGAAGGTAGTCCTCAGAATGGGAGTATGTGAGACATAATATGGCAGGGTACAATTGCAGGAACGTGTGCAGGGCTAGTACAAGGATTTTTGACACCCTAGGCGAAACCTAATGACGCTGCCCCTCCTTGGCTCCACCCCTGACTCCACCCCCTTTGCCATGTCCATGTATACCCCACCTTTTAAATGAAGCACACTTTAAATGCAGCCTCACCGGCACCTATCAAATGCAGCCACACCAGCACTCATCAATGCAACCTACCACTGCCCATCAATGAATGCTTGCTTGCTCCTATTAATTTGGGAGTCGAGACACAGACACAGTCCTCCACCGCTGCTGCGCCCCTGACACTATGTGTGCCTGCTGATGCTGAGACTTAGTTGCTTGCTGCAGAGAGAAGAGAGTAGGAACACCAGTGGCCAGGTGCCCTAGGCAGCGTGCCTTAGGTGGCTGCCTAGTTTGTCTAGTGGTAGCACTGGCCCTGTATGTGTGTACCCTCTCTGAAGAAGAAGCTGGGTGGACCCCTGACTAGCTTGGTGGGGACTGACATCAAATTAGGGCTGTTTGCAGGCTTTTAGAAGGAAACAAGGAATATGAGATTTTTTTTTTTTTGTTTAACACGTTTTTTATTGTAAATTGTTAAGAAGAGTCAGAGTACAATCCAACAAGGCTCTCTCAGAGAAAACACATGAAAATAGACAACAGGAATTGTGCAATATAAGAACAACATGGATGTAACACGTATTGAACATATATGCAGGTCGTATAAAGCATATTGTGGACATCTGTTACCGGTTATTCTTAAAATAAAAAAGCTGAGAGCACATTTACAAGGGATTATGAGATTCAACAGCCATGCCATCAGAGCCAACTGCTTGAAACAGGATGGTAATGCTGCCCTTGAGGCCAGAAGGTCCCCATCTGGCATCCCCCACCTGTATCACAGGTCCAGGTGCTGCTGGCTGAAAAAATCTACCTATATATCAAAAAATAGCAGTGCAGGTCTCAATATAAAAGAAAAAACACAATGCAAATCATCAAATTAGTCCTTTGACCAATGTAGTAGCTCTTAGTGAGAGATGTACAGTCTATTTGTAGGGCAGCCTTGCAAGGGGAGGTGAAGCCACTCCAATATGTAAAAGAGAAAAACAGCAAAAAGGCGCCTCTTAGTTAGATTGTAGTATTTAATGACAAAATGGGCATTAAAAACACTCACATTTCATGACATGTTAGTCCGGTGCAGGGATTTGCAGTAAAAGCCATAGATGATCTCTGCAGTTGTGGGTGGAAGGGAGCCTTGTTCCTCTGTGTTGTCTGCCGTGTGTAGAGCGTAGACTTCCAGGATCCGACCGTGATCCAGAACGAGGCTTGCACCTCAGCCAGGCAATCAAGAAGAGGGCTGGAACGCAGAGCCAGTAGTATGCGCTGTACTGCAGTTAAGCAACGCGTTTCAGAGCATGCGCTGTGGGGCACGCTCCTTTTTCAAGCTAAGGGAGAAGGATATTATGCAGCCTATTTAAGTGCTTCCTCAGCACTGCCACCTAATGGTAAAAACTAATATTAAGGGAATAAAACGTCCAAAGTAAAAGGATAAAGGAGTGAAGGAATAATTGATTTAAAATATGTATGTACATTTTGCTGAACTATACCTAGTCAGTGTAGCAGTCAATTATTTTGGTTGGATAATAAATCTATATATACTATCACAAATATACATGCATGTATATCAGATTTAAAATGGAAAAATATATATGTTTAAAAAAAAAATGGTCTTGTATATTTGTCCACGTCCTTATATTAATATATAATTATAATTATATACCGTATTTATCGGTGTATAACACGCACCCCAATTTAGGAGGGAATTTTAAGGAAAAAAAAACTTTTAGGAGGGAGGTTGAAGGGAAAAAAACTTAAATTTAAATGCCCATCATTGCAGCCTTCTCAGTGCAGCCTTACCCCAGTGCAGCCATGTCAGTGCAGCCATGTCAGTGCAGCCTTCCCCAGTGTCCATTGCAGCCTTATCCCAGTGCAGCCTTGCCCCAGTGCAGCCTTGCAGCTCGCAGTGTGATCCCCTGCGATCCTGAGCTTCAAAATCGGCGACCGCGATTTGAAAATGGCGCCGCCGGCGCCGAAATACACAGAGCCGGTCCTCGCCTCTTCTCGGTGGCTCTCATTCACTTTCGACTCCACTCGTAGTCCCGCCCGGGATGGGCGAGACTGTGAGCGGAGCTATCCGAACCTAGCCGAGTACACTCGGCTAGGTTTGGGCGGCGCTCGAGTGAAGCCGAAAGTGGCCGAGAAGAGCCGAGGACCGGCTCTGTGCGTGCTATACGCCGATAAATACGGTAATAATATTAATCCACATCCTTAGCCTGCTTGACTTCAGCAAACTGTTTGTGGGCTTTGTTGTGCATAATATTTAGAAGAGGCTTCCTTCTGGGACGACAGCCATGCAGACCAATTTGATCCCCCACCCCTTCAAACTCTGCAGAAATTTTGGCAGTACTCCTACATCTATTTCCAAAAGACAACCTCTGGATATGACGCTGAGCACGTGCACTCAACTTCTTTGGTCAACCATGGCGAGGCCTGTTCTGAGTGGAACCTGTCCAGTTAAAACGCTGTATGGTCTTGGCCACCATGCTGCAGCTCAGTTTCAGGGTCTTGGCAATCATCTTATAGCCTAGGCCATCTTTATGTAGAGCAGGGGTCTCAACCTGGTGGCCCTCCAGCTGTTGCAAAACTACAAGTCCCATGAGGCATTTCAAGGCTGACAGTTACAAGCATGACTCCCACAGGCAGAGGCATAATGGGACTTGTAGTTTCGCAACAGCTGGAGGGCCGCCAGTTTGAGACCCCTGATGTAGAGCAACAATTCTTTTTTTTCAGATTCTCAGAGAGTTCTTTGTCATGAGGTGCCATGTTGAACTTCCTGTGACCAGTATGAGAGAGTGAGAGCAATAACCCCAAATTTAACACACCTGCTCCCCATTCACATCTGAGACCTTGTAACACTAACAAGTCACATGACACCGGTGAGGAAAAATGACTAATTGGGCCCAATTTGGACATTTTCACTTAAGGGTGTACTCACTTTTGTTGACAGCGGTTTAGACATTAATGGCTGTGTGTTGAGTTATTTTGAGGGGACAGAAAATTTACACTGTTATACAAGCTGTACACTCACTACTTTACATTGTAGCAAAGTGTCATTTCTTCAGTGTTGTCACATGAAAAGATAGAATAAATTATTTTCAAAAATGTGAGGGGTGTACTCACTTTTGTGAGATACTGTATGTTCATTAGGTATTGCAGAGGGCTGTGTTAATCTGAACGTCACATGCATTTATTTGCCTGGACTAGGCACTCATGCCTATAGCTTTCTGCCACGCATGCTCGGAAGCAAGGACGAGCTAGAAGCGGTCGGTCTTTTAAACTAGCGTTCGTAATGGAGAATTAACATTTGTGACATGGCAAATTATATAATCTCGAAATGCAGCACACAATTCTCTTCTTTTTTTTTTTCTTCTTAAAATAAGGGGTCAACAATGCTGAGAGTTGGTGAAAGCAGGGGTCTGTCATCCGGAGATAATTCCGAAAATCATCTGGATTATTCTCCTGGTGCTCCCACAGCAAAGGCATATGACATAATTGGTCACAATTAATAAAGCAAACAATTTTTGGTCCAAGAACTCCTCCTCCTGTTCCTGGACCAGACCTGGGTCAAAGCAACTCCAAGGCCAATAATAAATAGCACGTTAGCTCCTCCGATTCCGCAACATGTTGGTTAACAAACGGCCATTCAGAAACGAACTGAAAAGCGCCAAATGAAAAGCGAGAATCAACACTCAAACTTCTACTAACACGAAATTAGCAAAAGGAGCCCAAAGGGTGGTGCTAACGAGCTGAAAAACCACGTAGTACGTCACTACATTCATGTTTGTTGGCCGACAATTCCTTGCCATTTGTATGCAAGACAAAATCCAGGCACACACCTTCGGACAAAAGTCTGAGGTTTTGTCTGCGGAAAATCCGATCATGTGTACGATGCTTAAGAATTTGGAGGATGTGTGAAGGGCGGATTAAATTGCAAAGACTGTGATGAAGTGGTCAGGACTTGACTAAATTTGTTGTGCGGACCACCCATGGTTGGCCTGGAGAGAGCCTGTGACCCTAGAATGGGGGCAGGAATACTGTGAAGGAGAAGGGCCTGTTGATGAAATATATGAGACTCAGAATCATGAAAAGGATTTGAACTTGCAAACTTATTGTTTGTGAGATCAGCGGCATACATGCAGGGCCGTTGTCTCAGATGGTGGGCGGGGCTTAAAACTAGAATTTTAATATTGTGAAATAACACCTGACTAGGGGCTTAATATTTGAATATTTTACAAAATTGTTACTATCAGAACTTAGACTAGTCTGCCACTTGGCCTAGAGGAAATTACCATTGGGTAAAACTGTACTTTCAAGAGTCCATTGCCACGAACCACAGAGCACCATCTCAACTGCTGCCTACAAAGTGCAGTAAACCATATAAATTAATAAGAAAGTACAAGTCCTCTGAAAGTTGATTGGTTTAGGTTTTTCGTAATTTTAATAAATGAATCTGAAAAGGTGATTACCTGGGGATTCGAACTTGCAACCATTTTACGTATTAGGCCAGTGTCTTACATACAAGGCCACTGCCTCAGATAGCGTGTGGGGGTCAAAACGAGACCTTTGGAACTATGGAATAGGACTAGTGGATTAAAATTCACATGATTTACTAAACTGCTATCATCAGACCTAAAGAAATCTCCCACTCGGTCTAGAGGAAATTCCCATCTGGTAAAACTGTACCTTTAGGAGTCCATTGCCACAAGCCTGGCTAAAAGTCCGAATTCAGAGAGTAGTGGTTAATGATTCTTACTCTGAATGGTGTAAGGTTATCAATGGTGTACCCCAAGGTTCAGGGCTGGGACCCTTACTTTGTAATATTTTTATAAATGATATAGGGTCTGGTACCATTTCAGTCTTTGCAGATGACACTAAGCTATGCAGTGGAATAACGTCCTTCCAGGATGTCTCCAACTTACAAGCTGACTGTCTAATTGGGTGACTATGTGGCAGATGAGGTTTAATGTTGATAAATGTAAAGTTATGCACTTGGGCAGGGCCGTCTTTAGCGCAGGGCAAACGGGGCACTTGCCCTGGGCCCAATCTTTGTTGGGGGGCCCGCGCTAGCCGTGAATTGGGGCCCCGATCACAGCTTTGCAGAGCGCACAGAGGACACGGGAGGATGTATTCCTCGCTAGCCAGCTGAGATGGGGCGGGGCCGGGAGCTCCACTGACGCTCTGACCCCGCCCACGTGCAGCCTGTGTACTCGGAAAAGAGCTTCTGTAGTGAGAGCCAGTGATCGGAGTGGGAGTGTCAGTGGAGCTTCCGGCCCAGCCCCCTCTATACTGGCTGGTGAATACAGAGGTCCGGGGGCGGGGCCGGGAGCTCCAATGACACTCCCATTCCGATCACTGGCTCTCACTACAGGCGCTCTATTCCCAGTACACAAGCTGCACGTGGGTCAGTGGAGCTCCCGGCCCCGCCCCTCTCAGCTGGCTAGCGCGGAATACATCCTCCCATGTCCTCTGTGCGCTCTGCAAAGCTGTCATCGGGGCGACCATTCACGGGTGATGTGGGCCCCCCAACAAAGCATCAGTGGAGCTCCCAGCTGCTTTAGTAAGGCTCCATTCACACTAGCGCGTTTTTTGATGCATTTTGCATTTTGCAGAAATGCATGGGAATTTTTTAACATGGGTTCCTATGGAACATGTTCACATCAATGCTTTTTTGTATCTCTGCGTTTTTGGAAAGGGTCGGGGACTTTTTTTCATGCAAAAAGCAGCGTTTTGCATGTAATGGATTTCAATGGACAAGCATCAAAAACGCAAGTGCACCGTTTTTGCAGCGTTTTTGCAGCGTTTTTGGTGCGTTTTTGGTGCGTTTTTGCTTTTTTTTTTTTTTTTGTAATTTTTTTTTAAGACTGTAAAAAGAAATGAAAAAAAAAAAAAAAAAACGCAAATCGCGGCAAAAACGCCGCAAAAACGCTACAAAAACGCTGCTCAAAAACGTGCCAAGCATGAAAAAAAAACCTCCAAAAACGCTCAAAAGCAACATGCATAGGTGTGAATCGAGCCTTAGAGAAGAGAGTGGAAGCCCCGCCCACAGTCCTGAATGTATGTAGTGAGTTTGGCTGGCCAGGTATTTCCTTACAACCATAGAATGCCTGACTGTTTAAACCCTGAGCTGTGTTATTTAACTGTAAAGCTGTGCATTGCTGAAAGTTCTCTGACCATCACCTGTATAATGTCTGCAGTCTCTTATTGTCTCCTGCAGTATGTCCGCAGTCTCTGATTGTCTCCTGCAGTATGTCCGCAGCCTCTGATGGTCTCCTGCAGTATGTCCGCAGCCTCTGGTAATCTCCTGCAGTATGTCCGCAGTCTCTGAGTGTCTCCAGCAGTATTTCCGCAGTCTCTGATTGTCTCCTGCAGTATGTCCGCAGCCTCTGATTGTCTCCTGCAGTATGTCCGCAGCCTCTGATTGTCTCCTGCAGTATGTCCGCAGTCACTGATTGTCTCCTGCAGTATTTCCGCAGTCACTGATTGTCTCCTGCAGTATGTCCGCAGCCTCTGAGTGTCTCCTGCAGTATGTCCACAGTCTCCGATTGTCTCCTGTCGTATGTCCGCAGTCTCCGATTGTCTCCTGCAGTATGTCCGCAGTCTCTGTTAATCTCCTGTAGTATGTCCGCAGTCTCTGATTGTCTCCTGCAGTATGTCCGCAGTCTCTGATTGTCTCCTGCAGTATGTCCGCAGTCTCTGATTGTCTCCTGCAGTATGTCCGCAGTCTCTGATTGTCTCCTGCAGTATGTCCGCAGTCTCTGATTGTCTCCTGCAGTATGTCAGCAGCCTCTGAGTGTCTCCTGCAGTATGTCCGCAGTCTCTGTTGTCTCCTGCAGTATGTCCGCAGTCTCTGAGGGTCTCCTGCAGTATGTCCGCAGTCTCTGGTAATCTCCTGCCGTATGTCCGCAGTCTCTGATTGTCTCCTGCAGTATGTCCGCAGTCTCTGATTGTCTCCTGCAGTATGTCCGCAGTCTCTGGTAATCTCCTGCAATATGTCCGCAGTCTCTGATTGTCTCCTGCAGTATGTCCGCAATCTCTGAACCTCTCCTGTAGTATGTGTATTAATGTGCCCCTTTACTTGCTCAATTATTTGGGATTGCGCCACTGCTCAGTGAGAGGTAATGATGTGCATGAACCTCTAGCAACCAATCAGCAAACAGTAGTGATCTGCTTTAATCTCTAGCAACCAATCAGTAAGTGATAATGATGTGCTGTAACCCCTAGCAACCAATTAGTGAGCGCTAATAATGTACATCAACCTCTAGCAACCAATCGGCAAGCAGAAATTATGTGTTGTAACCTCTAGAAACCAGCCATTGAGCAGTAATGATAGGCTGTAACCTCTGGCAAACAATTGCAATCGCTGCGTGATCTTCTGCAGTAAACTGATTTTGAGTCTACCTGCTATTTTTTGTATGTCTCAGAATGGAGGGGGGGCCCCAAGAAAATGTTTGCCCAGGGCCCAATCAAAATTAAAGACGGCCCTGCACTTGGGGGCAGAGAATATGCATGCATCATACATACTAGGGGGAGTACAACTGGGGGAATCCATAGTGGAGAAGGATCTGGGCGTTTTGGTAGATCATAAGCTCAATAATAACATGCAGTGCCAAGCTGCGGTTTACTAAGAGAGGTATGGACTCCAGAGAGAGATGTAATTTTTCCCCTGTACAAATCATTAGTAAGACCTCATCTGGAATATGCAGTTCAGTTTTGGGCACCAGTTCTCAAAAAGGATATAGGAGAACTGGAGAAAGTGCAGAGAAGGGCAACAAAACTGATAAGAGGCATGGAGGAACTTGGCTATGTGAAAAGATTAGAGGAACTGAATTTATTCTCTCTTGAGGAGAGGAGATTAAGGGGGATATGATCAACAAGTACAAAAATATAAGGGTCCACATAGTGAACTTGGTGTTGAGTTATTCACTTTACGGTCAACACAGAGGACAAGGGGGCACTCTTTACATCTAGAGGAAAAGAGATTTCATCTCCAAATACGGAAGGTTTCTTCACAGTAAGAGCTGTGAAAATGTGGAATAGGCTCCAGAGGTGGTTCTGGCCAGCTCGGTAGATTGCTTTAAGAAAGGCCCGAGTTCTTTCCTAAATGTAAATAATATAACTGGGTACTAACATTTATAGGTAAAGTTGATCCAGGGAAAATCCCCTCTCTGGGATTAGGAAGGATTTTTTCCCCCTGCTGTAGCAAATTGGATCATGCTTTGCTGGGTTTTTCGCCTTCCACTGGATCAACTGTGGGTATAGTATTGTGTCTATGGCATTGTATGATATTATTATTTTTTATTTATTCATTTTTATGGTTGAACTAGATGGACTTGTGTCTTTTTTCAACCTGATTAACTATGTAAGCCACAGGGCACTATCTCAACTGCTGCCTGCAAAAAATAATCCATATAAAATAATAAGAAAGGATAAGTTCTCTGAAAGTTGATTGATTGCTTTAGGTTTTTGCAATTTTAATAAATAAATCTGAAAAGGTGGTCACCTGGGAATTGGAACTTGCAACCATTTTACTTACTAGCCCGGTGTTTTACATACAAGGCCACTGCCTCAGATGGTGGGTAGAGCTCAAAACTTGTCACCATCTCAACCGCTGCCTACAAAGTGCAGTAACCCGCAGAAACCAAGTACCTAGTCTGAAAGTAAAATTGGTTGCTATGAGTTACTGCAACTTCAATAAATAAAAGCAAGCAGGTGATTCAAACTCACAAGCATTGCATTTATGTAACCACTGCCATACACACAACGCCACCAGCAAAGGTGATGGCAGTGCTTAAACCAGTAGTTGTAATATCATTACATATTATTATATTCGTGACTAATGTCTAAAACAATTATTGAATTGCCATCCCCAGACTTAGACTAGTCTCCTACTTGGTTTACTAAGGGATCTTCTCATCTGGTAAAAATGTAGTTTTACCAGACCATTCTCTTGAACCACAGTCTCAACTGCTGCCTAAATCATCAATAAAGACCCTTTGCCTATAATAACACCAGCATAACATAAATGCCACAGCCTCAGATGATATGAGAGCTTGTTCTGACCAAACTAGACTAGCCTGTCACTCGGTCTACTAAAAGACCGTATCTGGTAAATCTCTCCTTTCAAAAATTAGGTCCCTTGAACCGTAGGACCACATCTCAATGGGTGCCATTATCTTCAAGATCTTTTACTATACATGATCACCATCTCTACTCCTTTAACAGTCTCCGACACTGACCTGGCTTACTAAGGGATCTTCTCATATGCTAAAATTGTAGTTTTAACGGTTCATTCTCTTGAACCACAGGGCTCAGTCTGAACTGCTGCCTAAAACTTCAATAAAGAAGTCTAAAAAGGTGCTAACATGAGAATTTGAACTTGCAAATCTCAGCGTGTAATAACACTAGTATTTATAGCAATGACCGGACGTGACGCTTGTGCCCCAGGAGTTACACGTACCTATCATCATGATACCCGGATACAGTAGTGATTGCCATTTAGGAATCGGAGCTTATCGTTTATGCTGTTTTATTCCTGTACCATGTAAGTGCAATGTTTACAATAAATACAACTCGTAAGGAGGTTTTACATTATTAGCGTTTTATCTCTTTATTGGGATTGCTGCCATTGAACACGGATGGTCCTGAGCACTGACGGTATCCTATAGCCTGTCTGGAATTGCTCTTATCTGTCTTCCATATGTGATTGCTGCATGAAGAGATATTAGAGCCTGCATGACCTTTCGTAACAGGAGGTCTATATTCTGTGGTAAGAGTACATCCTTACTTACGGTGGCGGTGGATTCACGTGGTGAAGGGATTTACCTTGATTCTGAAATACAAGACTTTTCATCATTTTTTCACTTTATTTTTTTTCACTCATTTGGGATTCATTCTCTATAAATGGACTTAAATTATTATTATCCTAATTTGTTTTTAGTTTTATATTTGGACTCTTAGCGCACCCCGTATATGTATTTAATATTTATTGTGAAACATATCTCACATTAGTGGTGCAGCTTTAATTTAGGGTGTTTATCACAAGCACAATATTTATGGCGGATGGCAGCAGACCCAAGCCTGCCAGACAGCAGATGCTTGACAGGCAATTAGCAGGAGTCTGCTGCAAAAGGATTGGTAACCCTCAGCAGGTGTAGTGTGTTTTTGCAGGATTGCTAGGTGAAAATAATACAAAAAAAAGCTTAAAAAAAAAAGAAAACAAATGCAGTCACCACACCAAGGACTAGTAATCTGCAATATATTACATTTTTGGTTTTGGGTTTAGATACACTTTGAAAATAAGAGTTCCTTGTTTAAGAAAGATGCTGCCAGGTCCACAATGGTATAGCTCCCAACTGCTCCTGATTTTGAGGGGCTGTCGCTGATTTGGAACAAAGACCCTCTTTCCTCCTCATTTGTCCCCTATTTTGGTCTGATCTATATAGTTGTATAGTTGAACTAGATGGACTTGTGTCTTTTTTCAACCTATGTAATTGTTCTGTAACTATGTATATAAAATGCACTATTTATCTTTCAAAAAGCATTTCCCAGTGCTAAACCTTTCAATCATATTCTAAATTGCTGCATCTGTAAATTTCAAAAGCCAATATAAAGTAATAGTAGTGGTAAAAAAAAGCACTGGGTTTGATATTTTTTTAATTATAATTCTTCATGTGATGGGGGCGTGGTGTCTTTCGTTCCTATCTCAAAAAGTTGGGAGGTATACAGTGGGGAGAGACCACTTCTGAAAAAAATATTCACCAAATGGATACAAGACTTAGGCCCCATACACACGATCGGATTTTCGACAGGGAATTGTGTGATGACAGACTGCCTAAAATCCATCAGACAACTGTTGTCCAACTTTCGGCCAACAAATGTTGGTTAGCAGGCTAGTACATTTTCGGCGGGAAACGGTCTGTTGTCAGATTTTCGTATCTTGTGTATACAAGTCATCACACAAAATTCCAAAGAAACACGCATTCTCGGAATCAATGCTCACCAAACACGACATTAGCAGAAGGTGCCCAAAGGGTGGCGCTCAAGAGCTGAAATTCCACGTAGAACGTCACTACGTTCGTGTTTGTTGGCTGACAATTGTGTACTGTTTGTATGCAAGACAAGTTCACCGCACATGTCCTTCGGACAAAAGTCTGACACTTTGTTGGCCAACAATCCGATCGTGTGTATGGGGCTGAATATAGGTCAGGGGGAGCTGGAAAAGTGGGTTTTAAGGTAAAGTCTTTGTGATCTTAGAAGATTTATAGCCAAATATATGTTTATACTCAGGTTTTAACATATCAAAATAACACAAGTAATAGTCAGTAGGTTGTCAAATGTAAAGGAGTACACACGGGATCCAACCAGGACAGGGTACCCGTCCATATACAAAGAACATAAACTGGCACAAATTAAAATGGGAATTATAACAGACGGTAAAACGAAAAGAAAGAGAAAAGAAAGCATACAACATAAGTCCAGTCTTTTCTGTCCCTTTGGAGCAGGAAAGAGAGGATTGACATCCAAGGGCCAGGCAACAGAAACCTTTCCAATAAACCTTGTGAGAGGTTGATTTCATAGAATCAAAGCTGATCTCCTTGTTTAAGTTAACAAGCAGGTCCAAACAAATTAACTTCACTAACATATGGGCTGCGTGTGCTGCCAGCAGCAGGATAAAGACTTCCTGTCCTGTTCCAGGAACCAAATTGTATTGGATTGAGTGCCTTTCTGTAATCAGCCCACCTCTCTACCTCAACCATTCAGAGGAAACTTTGTATTTATTCATAACATACAATGCCTCCTGTGAATTGCTGAGCACCCCTCAGCCAGACTCTGTATGTGGCTGAGGCTACACACAGTTTATACAGCACACACATCCACTGCATCTGTTTATAAAGTAGTTACTGTGCCCATCATTGCCGCCTCACCATGCCCATCTGTGCACCCTTAGTGTGCCCCTCATTGCCACCTCACCATGCCAATCAATGTAGCCTTACTGTGCCAATCATTTCCGCCTCACTGTGCCAATCTATGTAGCCTTACTGTGCCGATCATTGCCGCCTCACCAGTTAGTGCCAGTGGATTACGTACAGGCACAGCGCGCATCTCACGCTGTGTCACGGAGCTCAGTGTGAAAGGTTCAGTCGCGCTATGAGAAAAGTCCCGCCCTCCTCCGAAACCAGCTCGTGTTAAGACAGAACACTGCATCTATCACACGAGTTGGTCTAGGAGGAGGGTGGGACCTTTGTCACAGCGCGACTTCACAATGAGCTCCGTGACACAGCGGAACTCTGCTTTGAGCTACGCTGCAGCCACAGCATAGCTCAAAGCGGCCCCAGGGCAGGCGGCTTACCGGGAAATGTCCTGGTATCCTGGTAAGCCAGTCTGGCCCTGAGCATAGCAATCTGCCCTTGGGCCCCCCCCCACAGCGGTGCGGCCCTACGCAGCTTGCGTAGTGAGCATATAGGGCGGATCGGCTCTGCTTGGGAGTAAGGATTCTAGTGATCACCAATGTCTTTGGTTTGATATTAAAACAAGAATTGAAAAATTTTATATGTCTCACATTGCTTGTAATGGAAAGCTGAAGAATTTTTATAGACTAAAATCTGAGTTTGCACTACCAAACCAGATGTTCTTTAGGTATATACAGCTCCGCCATGCCTTCCACACGCAATTTCCACTAGATGATCTTGTCCCGACCAGTAACCCCCTAATGGAAGCAATAAAATGCCCACCAAAAAAAAAAGATCTCTCAATTCTACTTGATGCTGACACTTCCACAGGCAACCAGATCAGCGTATGCACTAAAATCTAGGTGGGAGGGGGAGGTGAAGGTGGGCACTTTGGAAGATGATGAATGGAGTGATGCCCTAGACACATGCAAACTGGTATCCCCTAAATTGTCGGATCGCCTAACCCAAATCTTCATGTTGCATAGATCTTACCTCACACCGCTCAGAATATCCAGATACAAGCATAATCAGCCGGCAACATGCCCAATGTGCAAACAAGCTGTGGGCACTTTCTTCCACCTACTGTGGCAATGCCCACAGATCCAGGCCTTTTGGACACAGGTGGTGCGATTCCTACATGACACAATGGGCTCCCCTATAACACTGCAGCCTAAAACATGCATACTAGGAATTTTTCCAGATTCAGAGATAAATTCAAAAAGATATTTCTACACAAGACACTCTTTTCTGCACGGAAGGTCATAGCTAGAGCTTGGATGAGACCTAACCCTCTGGAATTTGCACACTGGATAGCGGAAGTCAATATTCTTCTACCCTATAAGAAACTTATATACTCACATAAAGGGTGTTCCTCAAAATATGAAAAAATATGGGACAAATGGAATAAGACACCTGAAACCTGCACATGAGGGGAAAACAGATGCAATAGGATACAGGGGCCTATGGCCTTCGCATTAACTGTGTGTGGTGGGCAGAGGCAGTGAACAGGCTGGTATAGTGTACTTAATGTTTAGAATACTATTGAATATCAATGGTACTACAAGAGATAACTTATGTTAATACTTATAACATGGGGGAAGTCATAGCAAATTACATACTGCAATACTGTATACTACTCTAAATATCTGTCTCGAAAGTTTTATTGATGTATATTTCTTTTTTGCTCAATAAAAAGAACGTGTTTAATGAAAAAAAAAAAAAATGACAGAAGTAATCAGTGTGCACTGTTAGGCTGGATTTACACCTATGCAGTTTCAGTGCTTTTTGCATTTTGCAGATTTGCACTACAGTCCATTTAACATGGTTTCCTATGGAACACGTTCTGTAGTGCAAATCTGCAAAATGCAAAAAGCACTAAAAATGCATAGATGTGAATCCAGCCTTAAAGTCTACCATCCTGGAGGCAACTAGATTATTTATCAGGCAAGTTAGTAAGAATAAAACGGAAGAAAAAACAATATGGTTTACTAAAGAAGTAAGCAGGATAGTAAAGGAAAAAAATACAGAAGATTCAAGGAAACAGAAGTTGTAGCTGACAGAGAAGATACAAAAGGAGGCCAAACACATTATCAGTGTTGCCAAAGCACCAGTGTTAATTTTGGCAGCAAATTTCGATTTAGTGTTTTAGTCTTTGTCTTTTGATTAAAATTGCATTTTAGTTTTAGTCTTCTGCAATTGTTTTAGTTTTAGTCGAATTTAGTCAACTAAATCTCCAGCACATTTAAGTAGACTAAAATAATTTTAGTCGATTAAAACTCATTTTAGTCGTCTAAAATCGAATGGGTGTAGTTAAATTGTAATGCATTATTTAAGCATTTCTCTACAATTTCCAAACTCATTATATACTGCTGGAGTGAAAAATCTAAAATGTTAATATTTATGGCACTCAGGTTTGAACATGCACTACAGACCAGTGTTAATTTTGATGTTATATTTCAATTTAGTTTTAGTCACTCTTGACTAAAATGCCATTTTAGTTTTAGTCATCTCAATTGTTTTAGTCATCTAAAATAGTATTCATTTAGTCTACAAAAATGTTTTAGTCGACAAAATTAACACTGCAAAGCACAGAAAGAGGAGGAAATTGCTAAATCTATTGAGAAAGGAGATAAAAACTTTTTTTTTTTAGGTACATTAGTGATAGAAGGAAAAAAATACAATGGGATCACTAAAATGAAAACACATATGTTGAAGGAAACCTGGATGCAGCAAACCATTTAAACAATTACTTCTGTTCAGTCTTCTCAGAAATACATTTCACTAATGATAAGTTGGGGAATCATATTGGTTCTAGTAATGACTGTTCATTTTTAGGATTTCTGGAGACAGAAGTAGCAGAGGAATTGGCTCGGTTAAAGCCTAATAAAGCAATGGGCCCTGATGGTGTTCATCCCAGAGTTCTAAGAGAACTCCAAGGTATAGTCATTGAACAATTAACAGATCTTTTTAATCATTATCTTCTACCAGAAGTTCCCCATGACTGGCGAACAGCTAATGCTATACTTATCCACAAGAAGGGCAGCAACGTAGAAGCTGGCAATTACAGGACAGTGAGTTTAACATCAGTTGTAGTCAAGTTAATGGAATCGCTTCTGAAACAAAGATGATTGATCATTTAAAAATACACAACTTGCTGGATCCAAAGCAGCTTTGCTTTACTGAGGGCAGATCATGTCAGACTAATATTATTGCATTTTTGACTAGATCATCAATGTTTTGGACCAGGGTGGTGATGTGGACATAGCAGATCTTAATTTCAGCAAGGCATTTCATACAGTTCCACATAATGATACAAGTTGTACAAGCTAGGACATAATCCTTGGGTAGTTCAGTGGATATGCAGTTGGCTAAAGGATAGATACCAGAGTTTGGTTGTAAATGGGGTTCACTCGGAACAGAGATCAGCTGTCGGGTGCAGCCGCTGCCATTCCTTGTAAGGGAACCTGGCAGTGAAGCCTTTGGGCTTCACAACCCATTCCCTGCTGCGCATGTGCGAAGTGCGCTGTGCTTTCTAATTGGTCTGGTAGCGGAGGAAGGGGGCGATCTTCCGGGAGACGGGCCGTGGTAGGGGGGAGACGGATAAGCGTGAAGTTCCACTTTTGAGTGGAATTCCGCTTTAATATGTACAGTCTGGAGGAAAGAAGGGAAAGGGGAGACATGTTTGAAACCTTAAAAAATACAACAAAGGGCTGATAAAAAGGTTCAGGAGGGCAGTTTTTTCGATATGAAACCAAAATCAAGAACACGGGGACATGACCTCAAACTAACTGGAGGAAAGTTCAAAACTAATCTTAGAAAGTATTATTATACTGAAAGGGTAGTTGATGCTTGGAATAAACTACATGCAGAGGTAGTGAAACGGTCAACAGTAAATGGCTTCAAACATAGATCTATACTCAGACAATACCGTTAATGAAAAAAAAAAAATGGGCAGATTTGATGGACTACTCAGCCTTTTTCTGATGTCACTTTTCTATGTAATTAAGGAGGAAGTTTGATACCACCTTAGGCAGAAAGGTAGGTCTTGGGAGCAAGGCTACTTTGTCAAGGATCAGGAATGGCTCTTTGCAAGAAAGAGTGACTAGTTCAGAGACACATCTGATGGACGTTATAGCAATGAAGAAGGCGGAGAGAATAAAATTAGGATCCCAAGGAAGCACAGGGTGCTGTAAGGGTGGGTCTAATCTAAGAAACACCAATGGATTAATGGGCACAGTGGCTGCATTTGATGGGCACAGTGGCTGCATTTGATGGCACAGTGGCGGCAATTGATGGGCACAGGGGCTGCATTTGATGGCACAGTGGCTGCATTTGATGGGCACAGTGGCTGCATTTGATGGCACAGTGGCGGCAATTGATGGGTACAGTGGCTGTATTTGATGGTACAGTGGCTGCATTTGATGGGCACAGTGGCTGCATTTGATGGCACAGTGGCGGCAATTGATGGGTACAGTGGCTGCATTTGATGGTACAGTGGCTGCATTTGATGGGCACAGTGGCGGTAATTGATGGGCACAGTGGCTGCATTTGATGGTACAGTGGCTGCATTTGATGGCACAGTGAGGCTGCAATTGATGGGTTCTTTTTTTCAGAATTTTTCAGTTTGTTTGCGCCCCCCAAAAATTTTGAGCACCAGCCACCACTGCACTATATACCTTTTTGGCTGATCTGTATACCACAGTCAGTGTTAAACTGCACAGTTTCTCCATTGCTGAGAGTTCAGGTAGGAGATTTCCACTATAGCCTGTATACACGCCCACATGTGTGATGTCAATATTATGTGACCTGGCTATTGCAGCTCAACAAGGAAATATTCTCTACAGCATAAAAGACATAACTGAGCATGTGCAAGTCGGCTACCCTGCCTGTGTTAGCTGGTCATCCCCAGATAGACAGTGCAGGAGGGAGAGGATCTGTGCATACTGGATAAAACAGCCTTTTTACAAAATGCAGAGGATTAACCCCTTAAGTTCCACAGTGAGTATAACAAGCTTGCTATGCTGCATATACAGACAGATTTTACTGTTGTGGGTTTAGTAACACTTTAAGGACAGTTTCAGGTCAAATTACAATTGCAGGAAGGCCAGAATGCAAGCCACAGAAAAGCCTGTTTTCACACCAAAGATGGTTTTTGAGGTACAACTAAGTTTTTCTGGAAGTGGCTTTTCTTACTTTGAGCAAAGTGGGAATGACAGAATCGAGGCACCCCTGTTCCACAAGACCTGGGTTTAAGCAGCCATATAGTTAAAGCCAGTGACAAAGAAGCAGGATAAAAATGTGGGCCCCGAGACAGAAAGTATTGCCAGTTTGCCTCTGTACGGGCAGGCAGTGCCTGGCTACTCCTCAGGAAAAGTGAATGACCTAAGAGTATGCTCACTAGCATGCTTGCAGTTCATTGATACTACTAGTCTGCAGCAGAGGTGGATGGGCCTTTTAGTTATTCATTCACAGATTCCTGTGAATAAATGACATTGGCTGTGCACAACCATGATGATTTCAAAATGTGACAGAGGGTGCGGGGAGAAGAACTCCTGCTCGCTGTCACAAGGGGATAAGGGGGAGTATGCTGTATACTAACATGTTACACCCTATATATGGGTGTAACATGTAAGGTGAACTTACCCTTTAAGACCTGGGCTTCAAGAGCCATGATGTTAAAGCCAGTGACTGAGAAGCAGAATGGACCAGTAGTCCCCCATTTTTGACTTACAGTATCTCACAAAAGTGAGTACACCCCTCACGTTTTTGTAAATATTTAATTCTATCTCTTTATGTGACAACACTGAAGAAATTACACTTTGCTACAATGTAAAGTAGTCAGTGTACAGCTTGTATAACAGTGTAAATTTGCTGTCCCCTCAAAATAACTCAACACACAGCCATTAATGTCTAAACCGCTGGCAACAAAAGTGAGTACACCCCTAAGTGAAAATGTCCAAATTGGGCCCAAAGTGTCAATATTTTGTATGGCCACCATTATTTTCCAGCATTGCCTTAACCCTCTTGGGCATGGAGTTCACCAGAGCTTCACAGGTTGCCACTGGAGTCCTCTTCCACTCCTCCATGACGACATCACAGGGCTGGTGTATGTTAGAGACCTTGAGCTCCTTCACCTTCCATTTGAGGATGCCCCACAGATGCTCAATAGGGTTTAGGTCTGGAGACATGTTTGGCCAGTCCCTCACCTTTACCCTCAGCTTCTTTAGCAAGGCAGTGGTCGTCTTGGAGGTGTGTTTGGGGTCCTTATGTTGGAATACTGCCCTGCGGCCCAGTCTCTGAAGGGAGGAGATCATGCTCTGCTTCAGGATGTCACAGTACATGTTGGCATTCATGGTTCTGTCAATGATCTATAGCTCCTCAGTGCCGGCAGCACTCATGCAGCCCCAGACTATGACACTCCCACCACCATGCTTGACTGTAGGCAAGACACACTTGTTTTAGTACTCCTCACCTGGTTGCCAACACACCATCTGAACCAAATAGGTTTATCTTGGTCTTATCAGACCACAGGACATGGTTCCAGTAATCCATGTCCTTAGTCTGCTTATCTTCAGCAAACTACTTGTGGGTTTTTTTGTGCATCATCTTTAGAAGAGGCTTCCTTCTGGGACGACACCCATGCAGACCAATTTGATGCAGTGTGTGGCGTATGGTCTCAGCACTAACAGGTTGACCTCCCACTCCTTCAACCTCTGCAGGAATGCTGGCAGCACTCATACGTCTATTTTCCAAAGACAACCTCTGGATATGACGCTGAGCACGTGCACTCAACTTCTTTGGTCGACATGGCGAGGCCTGTTCTTAGAGTAACCTGTCCTGTTAAACCATTGTATGGTCTTGGCCAACATGCTGTCTTGGCAATCCTCTTATAGCCTAGGCCATCTTTATGTAGAACAACAATTCTTTTTTGCAGATCCTCAGAGAGTTCTTTGCCATGAGAACAAGGTTCAAGTATTTCAGATAAGGGTGGTATAGCATATTTTTGAAAGTTTATTAACCAACCAAAAGCCTTCAGTGTCAGAACAGTCCTGTGGACATTTGCAGATAGCTGGAAGGGGGATGAGTCCTTCAGAAGGTAGTCTAGATATCTTGTGACCTGAATGAGTTCTTAAGAGGGCAAGGAGGGGTGCAAGTACCTTTGTGAATACTCTGGGAGCAGAAGATAGATAGGCCAAATGTTAGTGCGACAAACTGGAAATGTTTCTTTCCTACTGCAAAGCATGGAAAGCGCTGATGAGGTGGATAAATGGGGATATGCAGATAGGCATCTTGGATGTCTAGGGATGCCAGGTATTTTGCGCATTTGAGAGAGGCAATAACTAAAGGTCTGGATTCCATACAAAACTTTGGAAGTCGAAGGTACTTGTTTAGGGATTTCAGGCTAGGATAGAATGAATATCCTGGTTTTGGTACATGAACAGGTATAAATAAAACTCTTTAAACTTGTCCTCCAGAGGTACTGAAACAACTACTCGCTGTGACAAGAAATGGTTCGGGGCAGTGTGCAAATTTGACCTTGAGCTGATTTAGGTTGGTGAGGGGATGACGTTTGGAACACTATTTTGTATCCCTTTGAACCCACAGATCTGGGACATGTGTGACCCAGAGAAAGGCAAACTGTAAAAGACGTCCTTCCACTCTTAAAAGCGAGGATGCCCCTTCCCTTGGAGGAGGGCTGTGGCGGTAGACTTGTTAGTTTTTGTGTTCCAAAGCTGAAAAGGAGTGAACTTTGGCTTTTAAGATGAAGCCTAAAGAGAGCTATGGGGCATTCGCCTTTTTGAGGTGGTAGAAGCCCCCAAGGAAGGTGGTTTAAGAACCTCCTGTAGTGGAAGAAATACTTTTCCTCCTGTTACATCTTTGATAAATTTGTCAAGTACTTCAGCAAATAGATGGTCCCCGTCAAAGGGCATGTGTGAGGAGACGTTTCCAAGCAGCTTCAGATGTCCAGGGTTTTAACCATAAAATTCTGTGCATTTGTACACAAATGAGAGCCCGTCTAAAAATCTGTGTCACTTGTTCTAGAGCAGTGGTTCTTAACCTTCTAGTGCCATGACCCCTTGATAAAATTTCCCAAGCTGTGGGGACCCCTAATAGTAAGATTATTTTCATAGCGTGGGTTGTCATCACCCAAGGCAAGACAAGTAATTTGCGCCCCTAACCCGCAGACATTTAGCGCACCCTGAGTCCCTTTAATGGCAACTATAATCGCAGGTTGTGTTACTCACTGTGTCACCGACTTTGTGGTGTCTCGTAGCAGTGACACCTATGCCAAAATCAGGAGATGGGGTCTCCTCCAGCCCCTCCCACTTCACATTCCTCACCAGTCAGCTGACCTCTAGTCTCTGCCCCCAGCCATGCCATGAACTGAATGGGCGCCTACGAAGAGGCTGAGTGGACGGCCGTGGGCTCCAGGAACAGCCCTGCTTGGCGGCCGCAAAAAGGCTGGGTGAGCGGTGCGGGCTTCAGGAACAGCCCAGGATTCAGTGACCCCTGCAAATCATTATTCGACCCCCAGGTTGAGAACCACTGTTCTGGAGCATCAACACAAAAAAGGGTAATGCAGAGGGTAATGTCTGCATGAGCTATGTCAAGGTTCAATCCTGGAGGACAGGATCCTGCTGGCTGTTCATTCCCCTAGTCCAATTAGCTGTGGAATGGCAAACACAGATTTCAGCAATAGTCAGTTGCAAACCTGGGCCTACAAGGCTCAAGAGAGCCTTTAAAAGTGCTTAAAAAACTTCTGTCAGCAGAATCTTTAAATGATCGTTCCTTCTATAGGCATAGTAAAGTTGGCCATACACCATACAATTTTCTTATTCAATTTTCTTTAGATTTACCTTCAACTATGTAGTGCAAGGGCCTGCCTGATTGCATACACATTGAAAAGGTTTAGGTTTCACCTCATATTATATGGTTTTGGTAAATCTAAAGGAAAGTTGAACAGGAAAATTGAATAGTGTATGGCCAGCCTAAGGCATTGGCTTAAGACTGACAGCCGAGTCTATTGCTGGAACAGACCACTTTTTGGTGAACTCTTGTTCTACTGGACAAAGTTTGGCAATGAATCTCAGGAGGGTGTAACTCTTTTCAGGATTAACCCAATTGTCATAAATTGTCCATTCTATTTGTATACAAATGGGGAATGTACCCAAGGAGGCATGGTGAGATAGAGGAGAATTAAGGGTGATAATGCCGGGGCATTTGTGCACATTAGAAGATAGCATATCTATATTGGCAAGCATATTGTATAAAGCAATTACATCAGGTGCATGAGAGGCACTCTGCATCCTCTGATAACGCACTGCCTCTGGGTCCCCTTCATTCCTCTCAATTTCTGTGTCCTCTTGAGTAGGCATTTCACTTTTGGACTCTAGTTAAGGTGGCAGTGGTAGAGAAGGAGCTTGGTGATTTGACAGTATGGACAGAGATGGATGCGTTAAGGTCGCTCGTTTTCCAGGAAAACTCTGACATAGTTGCAGAAAAATCTGCCTTTGAGAAATAGGGTGCTCCTAGTTTTTGCCATTGCTATGAGTGAGGGTATTTCCCTGTGGTGGGTACTGAAAGTAGGATGTGGAAATGGGGTATGCATGCCCATGAAGGAGTATCCAACAACCTAGGTGTAGACCGTTCTATTACAAAGCCCTCATGACAAAAGGTCTGAAGTTCCTATCTACATTATAAAGCTTGTAGGTGGAAGTGGTGGCAATAGTGTGACCTAAATAGTATCCAATCTCAATCGACGCAACCCCCTAATATCCGCAAATATTAAACCATAATAAGTGAATATACAGTTGCCAGCTGAACACTATATAGTGATTTTACAATACCTTCTAATCTAATAGAAATTCCAAAAATTAGTGCTGAGCAACCGAGCACTAATCAATATATATTATTTATTATTATTATACGAGATTTATATAGCGCCAACAGTTTACTCAGCGCTTTACAATGTATAAGGGGGACAACACAATTACAGTACAGTTCAATACAAAAGGTACAGGAGGACCCTGCTTGTAGAGCTTACATTCTAAAGGGAGGGGGTGGTGGTACAAAAGGTAATAGCTGCAAAGAATGATTTGATGGGGGTATATATATATATTACATACAAAAATAGAATCAATATCTGTGAAAGCCCAACACTACCGGTATAGTACCCGATGCGAAACCTCAAATAAATATAAAGTGCAAACAATTAGTAAAATTAAATAAAAGTCCAGTGCTCCCCAAAAACAGTGATCTTCTAATTCCTGCCTTCCTCCAGTGATTCGTACACCTCCACACACCAGGTGAAAAACCTGCTCATCTTGAGTCTAGGTTCATATTTATGCGAGCTGCGATTGATGCATTTTTCCGACTCATTTTGCAGTTTTAAAACCTTGCTTTTTTACCCTTTAAAAACACTGTATATAGCTGGGTGCTAAGGAGTGAGCCGGGAAGCCGGCTGCTGCGTCCTTAACAATCATGACAAATGATGACAAACAGTCATCAGCTGTCAACGGGCTTCCCCACTGACAGATGAACGTAAAAAAAGAATTGCTAGAAAAAAATAAAACAAATAAATAGGAACAAAACGTGGGGTCTGGTATGGATTTGGAGGGGAATCCCTCGCCCAAAAATAAAATAAAAGAAAAAAGGACTAGGGTCCCCCCAAATCCATACCAGACCCTTATCTGAGCATGCAGCCGGAAGGTCAGGAAAGGGTGGGAACAAGCGAACGCCCCCCTCCAAACCATACCGGGCCTCATGCCCTCAGCGCCTTGTCCCCAGGTTGATTGGGACAAGGGCCTCTTTCCCACCACCCTGGGCTGTGGGTGGGGGATCCCACCCCAGATCCCACCCCTTCCATGTGAATGAGTATGGGGTACATAGTACCCCTACCCATTCACCAAAAAATGTAAAAGTGAATAAAGACAAGAGCCAGTTTTTGACAATTCCTTTATTAAAAAAAAAACAAAAAAAACACAATTTCCCCTGATTGACGATGGTGAATCATGCCCCTGCCACCACCAGACCCGAAAAACACAAAAAACGAAACAAAAAAAAAAAAAAAGCTCCACTCGCCACAAACACTCCTGTGGACTGCCTGCCCTGCCGTGTGACATTTCTTAAATAGATATGGGGTGGGGCCACCCAGAGACGTCGCCTGTTGGCAACGCCCCATGACATTGACGTCCCAGCATGCACCAGTCGATGACGTCATAGGGGGGCAGTGTCCACCCCATAGCCATTTAGGAAATGTTACACGGCAGGGGCAGGCAGTCCACAGGTGCGTTCATGGTGAGCAGAGCCTTTTTTTTTTCCGTTTTTCAGGTCCGGCGGTGATGTCATTGATAAGGGATTTACATTTTTTTGCGCTCTTCCTCACACTTTCCTGACCTGCATGCTTGGATAAGGGTCAGGTATGGATTTAGGGGGGACCCCACGCCATTTAAAAAAAAAAAACAATTTGCCGTGGGGTTCCCCTCCAAATCAATACCAGACACGAAGGGCCTGGTATGGATTTGGGGGGGAGCCCACGCCGTTTTTTCCCCTCATATTTTTTTTTGCCAGCAATTATTTTTTTTACATTCAGCTGTCAGTGGGGAGGCCTGCTGACAGCTGATGACTCATCGGTTGTTAAGGACATGGCGGCTGGCTTCCCGGCCTGCTCCTTAGCGACCAGCTACATACAGTGTTTTTAAAGGGGGAAAAAACCCATAAAAAATGCATCAGAAACGCAATAATTGCGTTTCTGGTGCGACTCCACTGAAGTCTATTACACGCAAAACACAATCTGCTGCGGGAAAAAAAGGCCTAGGCCTTTTTCAAAAATGTACAGGCGGCAAAATACATAGATGTGAACGTGTATCATAGGAGACCATGTTAAATAGACTGTAGTGTGTTTCTGAAAAACATAAAACACACAAAAAAGCGCATAGGTGTGAACGTAGGGTAAGCACATTTAAACATGCTCGTCTGTGTTACCCACTCGATACAGCTCATATGGTGACCCTCCTCAGACCCAGGATAATCTCGCCTTCCAACTCCCAATAGGATCGTATCACAAATTTGTATTAGAAGGAATAGAAAGGCGGATACATAGTGCTTCCCATTTTAAAAATGTATTTATATGAAAGCACAATAAAAATCCACTTAGAAGATTAAAATAAACAAAGTTACTTACTGGTAACATTCTTTCCCAGAGTCTTTCAGGACAGCCACCTGAGAGACCTTGGGTCCTCCTCTCTGTAGGAAACACCGCACCAGCCTTCTTTAAATTTCCTCCTCCCCTGCTGGCTCCTCAGTTTTTTAAAGGAGCACCTCCAGTCCTCTGGGGAGACACAAGAACATATGATACACATAGTCAAACTATATCGCATTTCCTGTAAGGAAATCTCAAGTATTTTATACAGTTGGGTGGGTACCTGTGCTGTCCTGAAAGACTCCGGGAAAGAACGTTACCAGTAAGTAACTTCCTCTTTCCCCTAATCGTCTTTCAGGACAGCTACCTGAGAGGATAATCGAGCACTTACCCATAGGGCGGGACTACAGCATGTAAGACCTTGCGTCCAAAGGTCTGATCCTTTTCAGACCAAAGATCCACTCTATAGTGTCCTACAAAAGTGGCGAACCTGGACCATGTTGCCGCTTTACAAATATGTTCCGGCGTTACTCCAGCTCTCTCTGCCTGCGACGCTGCCACTGGTCTTGTGGAGTGTGTCCTGATACCCTCTGGGATCTGCATACCTCCTAACGTATAAGCCTGACCAATAGCCTCTCTTAGCCACCTGGCTATGATGCATTTTGAGGCCTTGTGCCCTTTCCTGGCTCCTGAAATTAGAATAAATAAGGAATCTGTCTTTAGTGTCAGGGCTGGGCTCAGCCCTTCCTTCTCTGAGCTGGCCACTCAGCTGTCGGCTAATTGCCAGCTCCCATCTCTCTCCACAGTTACCCAGCTGTTGTTGATTCTGCTTGTCAGTCCTGCCTACTTAAAGCCGTCCAGCTCACTTGATCTCTGCCTTTGCCTTTGTCAACATCACAGAGACTTTCTCCTGCGTTCCTGTTGAAGACTTGCTCGGCTGACGTTCCTTCTGGCTCCTGATCCTGCTTGCTGTACTACTACGTTTATCTCTGGCTCTCTGACATTTGCTTGGCTGACTACCCAATCCGGTTAGTGAACTCTGGCTTGTTTTGACTATGCTTACTCTGTTTACCTTATTATTATTATTATTATTAATAATAAACAAGTGTGATTTAACTATACTTCTGTCTCGGTCTGATTCATGGTTCCTGATAGTAGGCGAAGGCCATGAATTCAGAAGATACAGTCAATCCACTTGTTGGTAATATTTTTTCCAGATTGGATGAGCAAGATCATTGCATGGATCAGTTTGCCATAGCGTTACAAACGCTCATGAGTCGCACGGCTCACCTGGAAACTCCCACTGTGGCTGCTCCGGTACAACCTGAGTTGCAGGCCGTCCCTGCTGCTGCGCCAGTCTCTGTGCAGGCGCCTGCATCGAGTATTACCTCTATAAGAGGTATGTCTGGCTCCGCTTCCCCAGCGATTTGGGGGAGATCCAGTTCAATGCAGAGTGTTTCTCAACCAGGTTGAGATTTACTTTGCCCCAGGCATTTCCGACGGACAGAAGCAAAGTAGGTTTCATGATAGCTTTGCTTTCTGAGAGAGCCTTGGCCTGGGAAGACCCTCTATGGGAGGCACAAAAACCCTGACTTTGTGGCCTGCTTTAAAAGGGTATTTGATGTTCCCGCACGCTCCGCTTCAGCTGCCAAGTGCCTCATGTCCATCAGAGTACGAGAACTGTTGCCGACTACGCCATTGAATTCCGTACTCTGGCAGCAGAGGTTGTTTGGAACAATGAGGATTCCATCAAGGATGAGATAGCAGCCCGAGATATACCCACTGAGCTGGAGAAGTTGATCACATTTGCCATCCTCTTTGGCTCCAGACTCAGAGAAAGACTCTTTTTAGGAGCGGTTGCCGAAGCCTCCTGTACATTTGCCTCCAAGCTTTGCAGTCCCACCCGTGCCTCCCTCACCTCCTATGCCTCCTGGTACCGAGTCGGTCAGTGAAGATGAACCCATGCACTTGGGCTTCACGTATCTCTCTGCGGATGAGGGAGAGATTGTGCCTTTAATGTGGCCACACAGATGTCTGTCATGTGCTTCAGAAAAAATAGAGAAAACAATCTCTATTGTAAAATTTGAGAAGGGCGAGTTCCATCGTGAGCAGGTTAAATTCCTGGGCTATGTCATTTCCACTGCTGGTTTTTCGATGGACCCAGATAAACTTTCGGCAGTCCTACAGTGGCCCCGACCTGTGGGTTTACCTCCTCTGCAGCGTTTCCTGGGCTTTGACAACTATTATCGGAAGTTTATTCATAACTTCTCGTCTCTGGTCAAGCCCCTGACTGATATGACCAGAGGACGGTAACCCACAGAGTTGGTCTCCGGAGTCCATTAATGCCTTTGAGAGTCTCAAGGCTGCCTTTGTTTCTGCTCCTGTGTTGGCACATCCTGATCCTATGTTGCCTTTTATCCTAGAAGTTGATGCTTCTGAGACTGGAGTTGGCGCCCTTCTGTCTCAATGTCCTAACTCAGAGCGCTATGCATCCGTGTGGCTACTTTTCCAAGAAATTGTCACCTGCAGAGTGCAATTACGAGATTGGTGACAGAGAGCTGTTGGTGATTATTTTAGCCCTGAAAGAATGGAGACATCTCCTTGAAGGTACCACTGTGCATGTTCTCATTCTTACTGACCATAAGAATCTCACATTCTTGTCTGAGGCTAAACGCCTCATTCTTACCCGGTACTAAGAATGTCAGGGCTGACGCCTTGTAAGGACAATTTTCCTCCACTTCCAAGCTGGAGTCGGTTTCCGGTTCCTGTGATTCCTTCTGATCGTATTCTGGCTACGGTTCGCACCAGTCTTACTTCTCCTTTGGGTGACAAAATTCTTGCTGCTCAGGTCCATGCTCCTCCTGAGAAACCTTGCGATAGCTGCTTTGTCCCAGAGAGTCTCTGTACTGCTGTGTTCCAGACTTACCATTCTCCCAAGGCAGCTGGCCACCCTGGGAAGAATCAACTCGTTTGGGCCATTTCCCAACAATTCTGGTGGCCTAGTTTATGGGCTGATGTAACTGCCTTTGTAGCTGCCTGTTCCATGTGTGTTTAGATTAAGACTCCACGACACCTTCCAGTGGGCTTCCTACAACCCATACCCAATGGAGAGAGGCCCTGGACCCACCTGTCTATGGATTTCATTGTGGAGTTACCCAACTCCCAAGGCAACACTGTTATCCTTATGGTGGTTGACCGGTTCTCAAAGATGTGTCATTGTATTCCACTTAAGAAGTTGCCCACTTCTAAGGAACTGGCTTCCATTTTTGCTCGGGAGATCTTTCGCTTACATGGGCTATCCAAGGTGATTGTCTCGGACAGGGGTAGTCAGTTTGTCTCCCAGTTCAGGCGAGCCTTTTGTGCACAGTTGGGAATTCAGCTTGCTTTCTCCTCTGCGTATCACCCGCAGTCTAATGGGGCCGCAGAACGAGCCAATCAGTCCTTAGAGCAATTCTTACGTTGCTATATTTCTGACCATCATAACAACTGGTCAGACCTATTACTGTGGGCAGGGAGTTTGCTCATGTCTTGAATTCTGCTTCCCGATTGTCCCGGTTTATGGCGAATTATGGTTTCCAACCTTCCATGTTGCCTGACTCGTTTGTTCCGCAGAGTATTCCTGCATTAGAGGAGCATCTCCGTGATCTTCGTTACACTTGGGCACAAGTTCAGGAGGCTTTGCAACATGCTAACGATAGGTACAGACTCCATGCTGACCGCAGACGCCTGCCTGCACCTTCCTGTCAGGTTGGGGACAGAGTCTGGCTGTTGTCTCGCAACTGTAGTGATAGTGGAGGTTGCAGTCTGGGTCACGGCACCAATGTAGTGATATAATATGTATAGTAGTGGTGAATAATATTAATATCGGGTGGATAGTGGTATCAATGTAGTGATTTGATATTAATATTATGTGTAGTATAGTAGTATCGTGGGTATGATAATTAATTAGTAAGTACTCTTCCGCAGCAACCCAATTCTTCCAGAGAGATGCACTTTATTTACTTCCAACACAGAACAAAGTCCAAAGTCCACAGATGACAAAAAAATCCGACAGAGTAGATATAATTCAGAATCCCATTTCCTAGGTCTGTGTGTTCATACACAGACAAGCCTATACTAAAAACTATAGACTGAATGCCGTGTTATATTCACTAGACACTGAATGGCTGAGCAATTTGATTGGCCGTTTCAATTCAGGACTTTGATTTGCTTCAGTCTTTCAGACAGACAACAACCCCCAGCCGTGAACAGCTGTAGTCATAAACCGCCCCAATTTGCACTCCCGCATATCAACATCAACAAGTCCCCTTAGATATGTGTAATTAGATTAGATTAACAGATACCACCTGAACACCCTTTGAAATGTTTAAATAGACTTGCATAAGATTAACACATCAAAGGGTCTTCAGCTGTCCCCTTGCTATGTTAAAATTCAGTTGACTTGGACAATTCAACTGAATTTCTGGTCAACATGGCACTCCAATACAATATTATACATAAATCGGCAAACATATTACAACATATTGCAACAGCAACCTCCGACTTCGTGTTCCTTCTTTGAAGTTCGCACCTCGGGCCTTTCCGTATCCTTCGCAGGATTAACCCAGCCTTGGACCTTCCTCCTAGTATGCGCATCTTAAATGTGTTTCATGTCTCCTTATTGAAATCTTTGGTCTGCAATCGCTTTACCACCTCGGTGCCATGTCCTCACCCTATACAGGTTGAGAACCAATAGGAGTATGAAGTACAATCCATTGTTGACTCCCGTAGGTTCCGTGGGCGCATACAGTACCTGGTGCATTGGAAGGGATACGGTCCGGAGGAATGCTGTTGGGTCTCATCCTCGGACGTGCATGCCCCTGTCCTTCTCCATGATTTCCATAGAGTTTTTTCCCTCAAGCCTGGTGGTCCTCCGAGGGGGTGGGGTCATTGAGGAGGGGGAACTGTTAGGGCTGGGCTTAGCCTTTCCTTCTCTGAGCTGGCCGCTCAGCTGTCGGCTAATTGCCAGTTCCCATCTCTCTCCACAGTTACCCAACTGTTGTTGATTCTGCTTGTCAGTCCTGCCTACTTAAAGCCGTCTAGCTCACTTGATCTCTGCCTTCGCCTTTGTCAACATCACAGACTTTCTCCTGCATTCCTGTTGAAGACTTGCTCGGCTGATGTTCCTTCTGGCTCCTGATCCTGCTTGCTGTACTACTACGTTTATCTCTGGCTCTCTGACATTTGCTTGGCTGACTACCCGATCCGGTTACTGAACTCTGGCTTGTTTTGACTACGCTTACTCTGTTTACCTTTATTATTATTATTATTATTAATAATAATAAACAAGTGTGATTATATAGTTATTATACTTCTGTCTCGGTCTGATTCATGGTTCCTGATACGAAGGGCTTTTGTTTTATTCAATTAATGTTCCCTGAAAGGGTTTGTACAAAATGAAGGTAAAACAATCTTTTGGCCTCTGTGAAATTTCGAGGCCACTTTAGGCTAAAAAGCTGGATCCATCTTAAAAACGATGCGATCTGGGAAAATCTGAAAAAAAGGGTGTCTAATTGATAGAGCCTCAATCTCACAGACCCTTGTAGTTGTAGTAATTGCTACCAAGAAGACTGCTTTAAGTGTCAGCATCTTCAAACTGCAATTTTCCTGTGGCTCAAAAGGGTCCGCTGTCATAGTTTGAGGCACTAATGACAGGTCCCATTTTGGGAAGGTTGGACTTTGTATCGGTCTCTGCCTACTCAATGATTTGAAGAGTCTAATTATCCATGGATTGGACACTAGTTTTCTCTCCTGGTATACGGACAGCGCTAAAACCTGACTTTTCAATGTGCTGAGGCTTAGACCTTTATCTGCTCCACTCTGTAGGAACTCTAAAACTGCCACTGAACTTTGTGTTTTAAAAGAGTTCTCTGTACACCATTTGTTAAAACATTTCCATACCCTCTGGTAAATGGTGCGTATCTCCATTTTCCTGCTTCTGGATTGGTAGTAACCAAGGGGGTTCTACATCAAGTTCTTTAAGAATAGAGAACCACGGTCTCCTGGGCCAGTGTGGTGCAATGAGAATCAGTGACGTGTTCTCTGTACAAAATTTTCTTATGTAGCGCTGGTAGATTTGCAATCTACTGCACGTTAGGTAAATTTAGTAACTTAAACAAAAAAAGGAAAAATAATTGGTGGGACTTTATATGAAGCACATAACTAAGTCAGACGAGCCAATCCATATAGATATAAAACATAATGATTTATTGCAAAAGGTATACATACACATAAAGGATAATAAAAGATATACAATCATATAATATAATATTGAATCTCATTGAATAAATGACATTCCTAGATAATTCATGATAAAACAAATGTCTCAACATAATGTGCATGGTAATATAGTATTAGGTCTCAATATAAAAAACCAAAACAATACATAATATAAGGCACTTGTCTCGACATCTTAATACATGATAATAAACTTATGGTATGTAAACTGCAATTGTAATGGTAGCATGTAGGTATAGTAGCAAAGAAGAATTGGTTCGTACTAATAGACTTCAATATAGTAGAAATGGGGCCTAAAAACTGTGACGTAGCATCGTAAAAAAGCTCTACGCGTTTCGTGGCTACATTACCACTCGTCAGGAGCAGATGCATGATTTTAGAGGTATCTATAATAATAATGCTACCATTACAATTGCAGTTTACATACCATAAGTTTATTATCATGTATTAAGATGTCGAGACAAGTGCCTTATATTATGTATTGTTTTGTTTTTTTATATTGAGACCTAATACTATATTACCATGCACATTATGTTGAGACATTTGTTTTATCATGAATTATCTAGGAATGTCATTTATTCAATGAGATTCAATATTATATTATATGATTGTATATCTTTTATTATCCTTTATGTGTATGTATACCTTTTGCAATAAATCATTATGTTTTATATCTATATGGATTGGCTCGTCTGACTTAGTTATGTGCTTCATATAAAGTCCCACCAATTATTTTTCCTTTTTTTGTTTAAACGCATTGGGGATGGAGGTAAATGTTAGTATTGCCTCATTTAAAGTCCCACTCAGGCCTTAGGTCTTGTTTTTCTTACTAGTTCCGGGGATGGAAGCACATAACTAAACCATTAACTATCTTTCTTATTATTTGTGACTTGTACATGCCAAGACGTTTCTTTTTCTCTCATTGGGAACAGCTCTGTTAGATGGGGTTGGGCTTTGCATTGTTGTTCCCGGGAGCTGCGACTCGCACCGGGGCTCCCTCTCCACCCCCCATTAGGGGGCGGGGTGATGCGCTCGCTGCGAGTCGACGCCACGCCCACATGTTCAGCGAGTGACGTCATTCGTGACGCTGCGCCGCTGACATGCGTCTCCATCTGCGTGCTCCACGAGGGAATTTTTGGCGCCAAACGCCGGGCCGGTTCATAAGCTCGGGTGTTGGTGCCACCCCTCCCTCTTCACGCTGCGTGACGTTGCCGGTTCTCATTGGTCTGCGGCTGACATTTAGTACCTTACACGCCCTCTGTTACACTTCAGTCTGCACTATCAGCTAACACAATTTTGCACCTCTGGACTTTCTATGTTGGTTTCCCAAAATCTTCCAAGGTAAATAGGTACTCTCTTTTTCACTAACTATTCTACTTTTTACACAACTTCATCCTCACGACATATCTTTGGTCACTTGAAACCTCTCCTTTTTTTTTTTTTTTTTCTTCCAATTATTCTTTTTCTTTCTCACACCTATGGACTTTTCCCTTACATATACACATTAGGTCGCATTCTATCCAATACATTAGCTGTGGTCTTAGTTCACCTTACCTTAATAATCTATTTTTACAGATAAGCTTTGGCAAGCACTCACATTGTGAACCGGTCACACTATCAACCATCTATACCCCGATTGAATTCTGGTATCTTTTCCATTTTGGTGGTTAGTTTCAAAGCCGTGTTTCCAGTGGTACCGTCTCAGCTCCCGGGAACAGCATCTTCTGCAGTGCCATCTACCATTAATATCATCACCAGTCGTACCCATATGTTAAAGATAGGTGAGAGTGTTTGGGACATTTTTGTTCCCCCTCTTTCTTTCTTTTTTGCCTTATTTTTTATTATTATCTCTTATACTTTTCCTTTGGCAATTTTTATTATAGATACCTCTAAAATCATGCATCTGCTCCTGACGAGTGGTAATGTAGCCACGAAACGCGTAGAGCTTTTTTACGATGCTACGTCACAGTTTTTAGGCCCCATTTCTACTATATTGAAGTCTATTAGTACGAACCAATTCTTCTTTGCTACTATACCTACATGCTACCATTACAATTGCAGTTTACATACCATAAGTTTATTATCATGTATTAAGATGTCGAGACAAGTGCCTTATATTATGTATTGTTTTGGTTTTTTATATTGAGACCTAATACTATATTACCATGCACATTATGTTGAGACATTTGTTTTATCATGAATTATCTAGGAATGTCATTTATTCAATGAGATTCAATATTATATTATATGATTGTATATCTTTTATTATCCTTTATGTGTATGTATACCTTTTGCAATAAATCATTATGTTTTATATCTATATGGATTGGCTCGTCTGACTTAGTTATGTGCTTCATATAAAGTCCCACCAATTATTTTTCCTTTTTTTGTTTAAACGCATTGGGGATGGAGGTAAATGTTAGTATTGCCTCATTTAAAGTCCCACTCAGGCCTTAGGTCTTGTTTTTCTTACTAAATTTAGTAACTTGTTTGTTAGGAAGGTTAAGTTTGCCTCTGTTCCAGCTTGGCTGACGTTGTGTGTGTTTCCATGCTGACCGGTGGGTGTCGCTGTTATCACTGGTTAGTGTTGTAAAGGCAACGTGTTGAAGCGTATGGATGCTCTTCTGTCCCGGAGACAACTCGGTGGTCCTCCGAGTTGCATTCTGGGCGAGGGTATTTATGGGACAGATGCCATGTTTTAGGGTTCGTTTTTCAGCCACCTGATGGCCCTCCTGGCCGACAGGTATGCGTTAAGGAGCTACCTCGTGGTCCTCCGTCCCGGAGGCCCACGATACGGCGCAGGGGTGGGTCCAGAGGCTTGTCTGGGGCCTACCACCTCGACCGAGAAATGGTCCTGAGCTGTCGGTCCTGTGTGGCGAAGCTGGACAACCAAGGAGATCCCAGGGGAGGACCCATCTTGGAGGGATCACGCAGCGTGCTGGTCTATAGAGGGGCCTGGTGACTCGGTTGGAGGACATATCCGAAAGTAACTATACAGCATAGTGTTGCCGGGTTGGCTTAAAGGTTCAGGCACTGTGACTGACATTCATTACAGAAAATCTGATACATCCTGTGGCAGAGGATCGTACGGATTTTGTTCCCAAGCAAGTCTGTGGCAGAGACTTTGATTCGTGCTGCGTACTGGCTGGTGAGAGAGGCCTATCCAGACGAGCAAGGAGTGTGTCCCACGAGGGGAGCGCATTCCATACAATATCTGAATTCTACCCGAACATTTGTTAAAAGAACCCTAAAGGAAGATGTTTGAGTTTCTTCTGCAGTTTCCCTTTCGTCTCTTTCCTGCTATTTCCTAAGTCAAGTGTTTAATATAAAGCATTGAAAACGTACTCCAGTGTTGGTGCGTGTATTGTCCAGAGGTAAACTCAACGGAACCCTAGACCCGGTGCCGGTGAAACAGAGGGAAGCAGAGTAAAGGTAACAGACCCGCTTAAACCAGCAGCTCCACCAAGAGTTATTGCTACACTTAGTACTGCTGGTAGAAGCACTGGTGGGGGAAAGGCATAACATTTGTTGAATTTGCTAGTGCATCTACTCCAAGTGCACCATCTTCTCTTCTCAGGGAGAAGAAAGCCTGAACTTTTCTGCTTTCTTTTGAGGCAAAAAAGTCTACCTGAGGTGTTCCCCACTTTTGTGTGATCCATTTGAACACTTCCTGATTTAATACCCAGTCCCCTTCTCTTAAATTCTTTCTGCTGAGGAAATCTGCCACTTTGTTTAATTCCCCTTTTAAATGTACTGCTGCCAAGGAGAGTACATTTTTCTCTACTCAATTTAGGATTTCCTCTGCTAAGATCCACAGGGTTCTGCTCCTTGTCCTCCCTGCTTGTTGATGTAGGTGATTACTGATGAATTGTCGGATCTGACATGTAAGTGATGCCGCTCAACTCTTTCTGGAAGGATCGAAGTGTTATAAATACTGCCTTCAGCTCCTTCCAATTGGATGATCTTATCATCTCTTTCTCTTTCTAAGTCCCCTGTGTTACCCGGCAGCCTAGATGTGTTCCCCACCCTACGCCGCTTGCGTCCGTAGTTATTATTCGGGCGATTGGTAGGGCCCATATCTGTCCTCTGTTTACATTTTCTGACCTCCTCCACCATCACAGGGATCTTTTTACCGGTGTTTGTATCAGAACCTGTGTGTCTAAGCACTCTGTGGTGAACGACATGGGTATCTCGTTCACCACAGTATGTGACGAGAACTCCCTAGCTTTTCTTGACCTTACCCTTTAGTCATGATAATGGAACCATACAATTACAAAATTACACTAAACCCACCGCAGGAAACTCTTATCTACACTACGAAAGCGGTTACCACCCATGCTGGATTAAAAACACCCCCAAAAGCCAATACTGTCTTAAACATAATTGTTCCAGAGATGAAGATTACGCCACATATGGCCAACTTCTAAAACAAAAATTCCTAGAGAAAGGTTACCCACCCATATAGATGAAGCATTCATGTTGTACAGACAACACAACCTAACAGACAAACAGAATAAGACTAACCCTCCCACACAACGGTTGAGATTCACAACCAACTTCCACACCAAATTCAAAAATACTGAACGAATCTTCCGAAAACATTGGTTCATTTTACAAGAAGACCCACACCTCAAATCTACCATCACAGCACGACCCCTCATCTCATATAGACGTAGCAGGAACTTAAAAAACTGAATTTCCCCCCAGTAAAATTAAATCAAATCCACCCACCACCAGTGCTTCTCTTAAATTTTTCAATATCCGAGGCATGTATCAATGCTGTAAGCCCCTATGCCTGACTTGCTCACATGTCACCCACAGACAAAAATAATTCCACTCTAAAGGAAAAACATATTCCCTATCTGACTTCTACACATGCTCATCCGAGTTTGTGATATAGTGCCTGTCCTGTCCATGTGGCCTATTATATGTAGGCCGTGCACTACCAAAAAGATTTGGGGAACACAGGTGTCTGGTGAACACAGGGTCAGACATAGTGTCCCCAAACATTTCCTTATTCATCATAAATATTCCGCTCATGATCTGAAAGTTTGGGTAATCAAAGCTATACCCAATACTTTTCCAGCAGTAGAACGCTACAAACGCTTGTGCGCACGGGAATCTTACTGGATTTACAGACTGGATGTCCTTACGCCAAGTGGGTTAAACAAGGAGCTGGAAATGAACCCTTTACTTTAAATTTCTGTCCAATAAGCATTGTTCCTGCCCTCTTAGAAAGACAAGTATCATCTAGATATATACATTTTTTTGTTCTCTTTTTTGAAATCCTGTTCCGTTCTTTGCCTAACATATGTTATGATTTGTCATTACTAATAGGTCCATGACCCTTACGGTCTCTGCCCCCTCCTAGACATCCATCAATAGTAAGTTCGTTTTCACCAGCCCCCCTCTCTTCCCCCCCCCCATTAGAAAATTATCTCTTTATACATACAAATTCTTTCTATTACTGTTCCACTTCATTGTCTGCTTCTTGCTATTATTTAGTCCTCATTTTATTTCATTTCTAAATTTTATTTATTTTTACTTTCATTTTTATTTTTTTATCTTTATTTTAATTTTATTTTCACTTATATAATTTTTTTTCAAACCTTTCATTCTTTTTTTATACATATATTTTTCACATATATAGATCTATACATTTCTTTACTTCTGTCCTCCTATTTCCTATCTCAGCTGTTTTGAGATCACAGGATAACTTTTAATTCTCTCTTGTTAATAAATAGTCTTTTACTAAAACCCCCTCTTCGTTCTCCACCCATTTTACCTTTAGTGCAATGTATAAAAAGCTCGTTTTTGTTTATATGAGCTTGATCAGTCCAATCCAGCCTGACACACCAGTGCCCACTCTGTAATTAGAAGTCCGTCTCCCGAGCGGTTGCCATGGCAGCGCATTAACATCTCCCGGCCGGATGGACTATATAAAAACCTCTTCAAACATGGCCACCTCTATTGCTTGATAAAGGCCTGATTGCCTAATTGCACGCTACTCCCCACTCCCTCACCATCTGGAAGTGACATGTCCAGCTGCCCCAGAGCCGATTCTGAGAACCAGGAAGCGCTGGGAGCCACCAGCGCAGCCGGGAACATCAGCTGTCTCTCCTTCTGCGAGCCCACCGCCTTCCTCCAGGAGTGGATGAACTTACAGTGGGGACGGAAAGTATTCAGACCCCCTTAAATTTTTCACTCTGTTATATTGCAGCCGTTTGCTAAAATCATTTAAGTTCATTTTTTTCCTCATTAATGTACACACAGCACCCCATATTGACAGAAAAACACAGAATTGTTGACATTTTTGCAGATTTATTAAAAAAGAAAAACTGAAATATCACATGGTCCTAAGTATTCAGACCCTTTGCTCAGTATTTAGTAGAAGCACCCTTTTGATCTAATACAGCCATGAGTCTTTTTGGGAACGATGCAACAAATTTTTCACACCTGGATTTGGGGATCCTCTGCCATTCCTCCTTGCAGATCCTCTCCAGTTCTGTCAGGTTGGATGGTAAACGTTGGTGGAGAGCCATTTTTAGGTCTCTCCAGAGATGCTCAATTGGGTTTAAGTCAGGGCTCTGGCTGGGCCATTCAAGAACAGTCACAGAGTTGTTGTGAAACCACTCCTTTGTTATTTTAGCTGTGTGCTTAGGGTCATTGTCTTGTTGGAAGGTAAACCTTCGGCCCAGTCTGAGGTCCTGAGCACTCTGGAGAAGGTTTTCGTCCAGGATATCCCTGCACTTGGCTGCATTCATCTTTTCCTCAATTGCAACCAGTTGTCCTTTCCCTGCAGCTTAAAATAACACCCCCACAGCATGATGCTGCCACCACCATGCTTCACTGTTGGGACTGTATTGGACAGGTGATGAGCAGGAGGTGATCTCCCGACTGCATCTCTGGAGCTCAGCCACGGTGATCTTTGGGTTCTTCTTTACCGCTCTCACCAAGGCTCTTCTCCCACGATAGCTCAGTTTGGCCGGATGGCCAGTTCTAGGAAGGGTTCTGGTCGTCCCAAACGTCTTCCATTTAAGGATTATGGAGGCCACTGTGTTCTTAGGAACCTTAAGTGCAGCAGATTTTTTTTGTAACCTTGGCCAGATCTGTGCCTTGCCACAATTCTGTCTCTGAGCTCTTCAGGCAGTTCCTTTGACCTCATAATACTAATTTGCTCTGACATGCACTGTGAGCTGTAATGTCTTATATAGACAGGTGTGTGGCTTTCCTAATCAAGTCCAATCAGTATAATCAAACACAGCTGGACTCAAATGAAGGCGTAGAACCATCTCAAGGATGATCAGAAGAAATGGACAGCACCTGAGGTAAATATATGAGTGTCACAACAAAGGGTCTGAATACTTAAGACCATGTGATATTTCAGTTTTTCTTAATAAATCTGCAAAAATGTCAACAATTCTGTTTTCCTGTCAATATGGGGTGCTGTGTGTACATTAATGAGGAAAAAAATGAACTTAAATGATTTTAGCAAATGGCTGCAATATAACAAAGAGTGAAAAATTTAAGGGGGTCTGAATACTTTCCGTCCCCACTGTATACCTCCCTACATGGGCTGTGATCTCTATGATCTTGTGAGTTTTAAATCATCTGTCCAACGTTAAAATGTTTGTATCATGCTGCACTTACATGGCGCTGCTCTCTTTTTGTGTTTTACTGTCTACAGAGCCCCTTCTAGCTTGTTATGAGGCGGCAGCAATCCAGGGTCAGCCCACCTGTAGCCAACACACCCCGTGCTGCATTTGAACTCTCATGCATGGACTCCCACTATAGAGTGCAGATTAATTGCCCCTTTTCTCTCTATTTGAGCTGACACAGAGTGCACGTGAACATTTGTATACAATATTCCTTCTTTCCTTTATTGGTACTTTGGTGATGACTTTCTGTCTTCTGAGTTCTTTTATGGCTTTCATTAATCCCCTGGCATTTTCTTTGTTTTTCGGGAGTTCGGTGATGTAAAACCCGTTTGGGGGGGTGGTCTTGAGAACTCCAAATGATACCAGTTTCCCTATCGTTCTCATTATGAACTGATTGGAGGATTTCTTTTTCCTTTGTGAGAGGAAGGCCCCCCAGTCTTCCCCCTACTGTGACTGATTTGTCATTATTCATTGCGGGCTTGTTCAGAGGACTAAAAATTGCCCCTCCTTTGCCCTTCCCTTTCTGTACCCAAGGTCTTTTTTGGTTTTCGGCCTTGGGTGCTGTGAAGCGGGACCTTGTGTCCCCTCTTCTTATTTTGCTGTGGCTGACCCCAGGCTGGTTTATGCTTCAGTGGAAATGCTTTCTTTTTGTCCGCTGTGTGATCCAGCACTTTCTCCAACCCTGGTCCAAATAGCAAGTCCCCTGTGAATGGGATCCCGCAAAGTTTGGCTTTAGACGCGCAGCCCCCCTGCCATGTCTTTTTTTTTTATTCTTTATTTTTCAATTTTTTTTCCGTACCAAAAGAACAACATTTTCCTAAAAAATATCCATTATCATATACTATATTTTATCACAAAACCAGAATCCCCATTTACCCCAATCCCACCCCTGCTAACCCCTACCCAACCAACCCCCCCCTCCCCCGGACTACTCACTCCCCCCCTCTCTAAGGACTTTTTACCTCGCTATACTCCTTCTTCAGTTTAAACTTTTTCCACTTTTCCCATCTCTTGGCAAATCCATCTCTACCTTCTTCTTGACAATGTCTAAGATCTTCCATGCTGTATGACTCTTCTATTTTATCAAACCATTCTCTTATTTTTGGGCTATCTACTTCCTTCCATTTTTTCGGGATCAGGCTGTTCGCGGCATTCATCATATGTATAGTCATTGAATTTCTGTAATCTTTTATTGGGATATCTACTCCATGAAATAGACATGTCCATGGGTCCTCGAGCAAATCTATACTAGTAATCTCCTTGATATACCTTAATATTTCCTTCCAGTATACTCTGATCTTAGGACAGCTCCACCAGATATGAGCCATGGTTCCTGTTTGTTTACATCCTCTCCAACACTCCATTGTTTGCCCCGTTTGATATTTCCCTACTATGTCCGGTGTTCTGTACTACCTAGTTATACACTTGTAGTTAATTTCCGCCACTCCAATGTTTACTGATGATCCATGCACTAGTCTCAAAATTTTTCCTACTTTTTGGTTCTTTCCTCGCTTCCCTATTTCCCTCTCCCAGTTTTTTATATATGTCAGGACTTCCAGCTCCCTTCCCTCCATGAGCATTTTAAAGATCTGCAAAATACCCCCACGTGCTTTTCCTGTGGAACATAATCGCTCAAATGCTGTTAGATCTTCCTCCTCTCTCACCGGGTGTGGTAATGCTGCTACGAAGTGCTTGAGCTGGAAGTACCGCCATTCATTAATTTCAAATAAATTTTTTTTAGTTTTTAATTCTTGTAGTGAACAAATTTTCCCCCTATGTGTTATATCTCGTAGTAGTCATTTCTTGTACATGTCTTTTTTTATGTTGAATCTGTTTTATTAAGTTTCAAGCACTTTTTTTTTTTCTTTTTTTACACTTCTATGAATAAACATAGGCAAGGAATAACATATTTCCATTGAGTGTACGAGTATACATTAGAATCAGAAGGACATTAAAAGAACATATATCACGTAATCATAGTCATGTGGAAATCATTGAGGAATGTAAAAATAAGTGAAATAAACCAAGTAACCAGTAGGCCACTATAAACAGTGGTGTAGAAAAAAAAAAAAAAAAACAAGGCTCAACACTTATGGCCTGAGAGTGTATTGAATCTACTGGTAGACTTGCTATAATCTTAAAGAGGTAAGAAAGGAGGAGTAGAAAGGGCGAAGAAATATAGACAGAGAAAAGGAGAAGAGATGCAAACAAAAAGGAGGAGAGGTATGAGAAAGAAAGGGAGAATGGGGATAAGGTATATCAAGCTACTCACAAGAGGGCCCAGGGGAAATAGTAGGAGCTGTATCCGCTTTAAAGGGGTCAAAATCAGAAGAGAACCGGAAGTGTAACCAAACGGTCCACATAATGGTGTGGGCCTCGCTTTTATCAGCATCCCATGCTAACATTCTTTCAATGTTCTATCCTGTCCACTTCGCAGGCCCACTCTGCTAGAGAGGGGGACCGCTGATTGACGCCAAGACCTAGCAATAATTGATCGTGCAGCTGTCAGCTGCACGAATTAGGCTCTTCTTGATTTTGTTTGTATGACCCCGGTAACATAGATAGGACTGTTAAGCGGGGTTCAATAGGATATTTGACCCCTACCAGTTTGTCATATAGCTGGAGAATCTTGTCCCAAAAGGGGGTAACACGTGGGCACGTACCCCAGATGTGTGTCATGTTACCCAGGGCCTGCAAGCATTTCCAGCATATATCCGGAACATTAGGATCAAGCTTATGTAAAATAGTCGGGCACCGGTACCACCTAGAGAAAATACGATAATTCCGTTCTTGGGCATGAGATTAGATGGATAATTTAAAAGAAAGTGCCTGTGTTTTGCCCTATTCCATATCATCCGGAGACAAATTCATATCCCTTTCCCATTTTGAAAAGAATGGTGGTGGGTTTGGATAAAAGGTCTGAATTAGTATCTGATATATCAGGGATAGTGAATGCTCTGGTCTGTCCTTCTGGGATAGCAGTGACTCAAAGGCTGTATGAGGTCTTGTCAGATCGTCACTGTTCGGTATTTTGTTTATAAGGTGTGTTCAAGCCAAGCCATAGAAGGGTTGTGGCAGAAAGAGAGCATGTCCGGTAGGGGTTTTGGTTTTCCAGCACGGAGCATCTGACTTAACAGAGGAGCCTCTGACTTTTGTCAAATAAGAAATTTAGGTTTAGCACAAGTCGGAGGGAAGGAGTTGATATCGAAAAATGGCTTCAAGGGACTGGGTCTCGAGGATAATAAACCTTTGGTAAGGTAGCTGTCCCAAATTTGCAGCGTAGCGGAAGTCACAAGGGGCATGAGGTCTGTAGGGGGTCTGCATGTCGGGTGTGTCCATGGAATGGATATGAGGTCAGGATATATTCGGTCACATGGTCTTTTTTAATCCAATTCCCACCTACCGAACTTTTTTCCCTGGTGCAAAATAATTATTTTCTTTTAGTGCCATTAATGGGGAATTATATTCCCATTTATTTTGTTTATGTAACGAATCCCATACCCTAAATATATTCCTTGTCAGTGTGTGTGTATTTCCTCCTAGTGCCCTGTGTTGTGGTGGTGTCCAAATATTTTTACCTAACTGTGTATCCGCCATTGTGTGTTCTATTTTTACCCATCTTTTCTCATTTTTCAATTTAGCCCATTCCACCATACGTGTCAATAGAACCGCCTCGTAGTACTTTTTAAAGTCTGGTACGCTTAATCCGCCTTAGCTTTTTTCTTTCTGTAGGGTTTCTAGAGCTATTCTAGGTTTCTTATTTTGCCATATTAATTTTGTTATTAAAGTTTTTATGATGCCGAAATATGCTGGGGGCATATATATGGGGAGCATCTGAAACTTATACATAATTTTGGGCTAAATTATCATCTTTAGGGCATTAATCCGGCCAATCCATGACAATGGTCGTACTACTATTCTCTTTATTTCTATTTTTAGTTCCTCCAACAATACGATATAGTTTGCTTGATATAATTTCCCCAGAGATGTCGTTAACGTTATCCCTAAATACTTTACTTCCGTCTTTCTCCACGGGAACGGGAACTCCTGCTGCAGACTATATTCGTCTTTTGAATTCACCTCAGATTTACCTGGGTTAATCTTAAAATTGGAGACGTCGCCATATTCCTTAAGAAATTTCAATAGGTTAGGCATTATAAAAAAAATATATCCTCTGCAAATGCAGCTAGTTTGTATATCTGCTCCCCTACCTTGAAGCCCCCTATGTCCACGTTCCCCCCGCACCGTCACCAGTAAAGGTTCCAGCGCAAGCACGAACAATAGCAGAGACAGGGGGCATCCCGGCCTCTTCCCGTTATGCATTCCAAAGGGGATTGACAGTGTTCCATTGACTTTTATGGCTGCTGCAGGGTCTTTGTATAGTGTTTGTATCCACTTCATCATCCTTGGGCCTTTTCCCATACCTTCCAAGGTGCTCATCATGAATCCCCGGTCTACCCTGTCGAACGCCCTTTCGGCATTGATCTACAGGAGTAGACCGGGGGTTCTCGCCTCTCTTATTTTATGGAGCAACAAGAGCGTTCTTACTCCATTGTCCCTTTTTCCTCTCTTCCTGGTACAAAACCCACTTGGTCGGGTTGACTAACTCAGACATTAAATCTTTCAACCTTGTTTCTAGTACTTTCGTGAACACCTAGTGTCCGCATTTAACAATGATATAGGTCTGTTGTTTGAGCACAAAGTGCTCTCTTTACCCTTTTTTTTTTAAATAGTTGTAATTGTGGCCAGTAGAGCTTCTTTGCTCATCTCATACCTCACTCCCAGTCCATTAAAGTATGTACATAATTTTGGGGACAATATTTCTCTAATTTTTTTTTAAATATGGCGTCCTAAAGCCGTCTGGCCCTGGGCTTTTTCCAGGTGCTGATTCTTTTAGCACCTGGTTTATCTCCTCCACTGTTATAGGCCTTTCGAGAGCCATTGTTTTTTCCTCTGTTATCTGGGGGATCTTAGCATTTTTTATGTATTTCTTTTTTGCCTACATCCTGTTGTCCTTTATGGCTTTCATTGACCGAATACAGTAGCTCATAAAAGTCTTGGAACACCCTCACAATATCCTTTGGATTATGTATCATCTCACCTCTTTTATTTTGTTTTTTTTCTAAAAAAAAAATTGATTTTTTTTTCCTTAGTATCCTTGCTAAACATTTACTATTTTTATTTCCCCATTGATATCTTTCTTTCGATATTTTGTTGAAAGTTTTCCTCATCAACTTCCTTATTTTAGTCCGGTGTAAGTCATCACGTACGAATCCGTCGGACTTTGGTGTGATCGTGTGTAGGCAAATCCGGTCGTTAGAAAGTCCATTTAAAGTCCGCCAAAAGTCTGTCGGACTTTTGTAGCCAAAAAGTCCGACCGTGTGTACTCCCCCTTAGGGTGTTGTATTCTCCACCCATCTACTAACTGAAGGTGATGCAATTTCTGTTTTATTGCCTTTAACTGAATGTTCCTTGTACCCTGCACATGGGACATACTGTCTTGTTCCGGATCCATACAAAAACTCAAGTCTCCTGCTATAAGCACCTGTCCTTTTTTAAATTCCCACAGCTTTCTCAGGACATCGCCTAAGTAGCTTGTTGGGCAATATATATGCGCTAATATACACTCCATTCCTAATAACTTCCCCTTGAGGAAGAGAAGAGAAGCCACTCCTGCCCCATAATGCTCAATTTCTTTCAAAATCTTATGCCTTTTTGTTGGTGTATTTAGCCCTCTAAAATTGTAGGTCAAAATTTTAATTGTTATGTTTGGCTAGTTTGCCCCCTATTTTTATGGAGATGGGATCTATGTTCATGTTTGTCAGAGAAGACACGAGACAACCCTGAACCTCTAGCCTCCCCACTTCATCATTTCATTGTCTACCCCCCTCCCCAGTCCGTTAATGTTCATCATTTGATTTTTGGGATTGTCTAGTAACCCTTTGCGATCTCTGCCAATGTCCTCCTTCTTGCCATCTTGGAATATTTGGGACTGGGATATCTAATCTTTTACAAAATTCCTGCAGATCTTCCAGAAATTTTAGTCTCACTGTTCTTCCTCCCTTCTGAACTATTAAATGATGCTGGGAAACCCCAACTGTATTTGTTTGCTGCTCTCATTTGCTCCAACGGGTTTTAGTCATTGTCTTCTTGCCAGTGTTCCTGCGGATAAATCCGTAAAAATTTGAAGATCCACTCTCTCATATTTCAGTGGAGGTATTCCTCTGAGTTTGCTCCATATTTTGGCTTTATCCTCATGCAGGTGAAAACTTACGATCACATGTCGAAGTACATCAGCATTCAAACCTGGGGGTTTCCTGACCCTGTGTACTCGTTCTATCTTTAAGTCGTCTCCTTCTCCTCTGTCCAGTACTGGGTTCAATATGTTTTTCATTATTTTTTCCAGGTCTTCCCCATTTTGTTCTGGTAATGCTCTAATCCTCAAGTTTTGGCGTCTGCTTTGGTTTTCTTGATCTTCCAGTTTATATAGGGTTTCCCTATGATCTGTTTGAAATTTTCTTACTTGTGTTTTTAATGCTAGTATTTCTTGGGCTTGTTTTCCTGTTTTTTCCTCTGCTTCTTCTACTCTCCTCAACAACTGGCCGAAGTCCGTCCTTACATTAGTAATCTCTATTTTAATAGAGTTTTCCAGTTTAGCAAACACTTCCATTTTAGTTGGTATTTGAGATATATTGCTATGTTCTTCCATTTTACTTTTTATACAAGTGTCTTCCCTGGATATCTCTCCTTGGTCCCGTTTCCCCAAATCTTTTTTCCTCTCTTTAGTCCCTTGTTGCTTTTTTTCCACTCCTGGACTCCCGTCTTTTGTTAAGTATTTCTGGATTGTGCTCATATTTAGGCTCTCTTTTGGGGTCTTGAGTTAAGTCCCTTTTAGGGTCCAGCCTCTCATATTTTGTTATTTTCTTTCTCCCAAGGTTGGTCTCCTCTTTAAGAAAGGGAACTCCCCCCCCCCCTTTTTATCTTGCTGTATTGCTCTCTTCAGATTCCTTTTCTCTTCAACCAGGGATCCTTCTAATCACTGTCAGGCTTCAAATTCCTCCCAACTTTCTCTTATATATCACCTACGCCTCTAGTTCTTAATTCATCTTTCCATACTTTCCTTCACTCCAAGCGATCAAGGGAGATCCTTCTCACATCTTAAGAGTCCATTTATTATAGGGGAGCAGCAGGCAAACACCTCAGTCAGTCAATATACTATGGATAGGGCCAAGGGGAGACCTACAAACATCAGTAAAATATATCCTCTTTTCACGCCTCTCGTCACTTCTTAATGTTCACAATCCTTTTCCCTCTCCGTGTGCAACTCTTTGTCTTCTCCCCCCGACCGCTCTCCCAGCCTTTCACTTCTCAGAAGACACCTGTTTCGCCCCCACAAGAGACCATATGCACCTCCAGAAACTCCACGGTAAACAGTTTAAGTAAAATCCGGGAGGGAAGGGGTAGGGATACAGTGACAGCAGAAACGCACAAAAAACAAGCCTCAAACACAGGATCTTTTCAGTGTCATCCAAACATTGCCTTTTCTGCTTGCATATATATTTATTTCAGAGTTTAAGAGGGGGTAATCAGATACTGCTGAAAGAAAACAAGGTAAAGTTCTTATGCTTTATATTTCTTTATGATTTCTGTAACCGCTTCAGCACATTTTCCTCTTCACCTCTGGGACAAACTCTTTATGGTCTACCTGCATCCTGATTATATATATATTTATATTATATCCCATTAGATAAACATATGCTTTACAGTTTTTCAGAGACCTTTTACCTGGGAAGAATACCTATTGCAGGCAATCATAAGCACAGATTCCAGCCGGGGGGAAAGGAGGGGGTCGGACACAGGCCAGTCCGTACACGCTCCCGGTGCTCTCCTCCACTCCCCTCTCTTACACCGGGGCTTTTCTTCTTCCTTCTGGACTCTTCTTCCTGGCCCGCCCTTACGGTTCGTGGGTTCCTTAGGCTGTCATCTACGGGTGCTTTTGCGGTCTCTCACACCGCTCTGCTCCCGCTGGTTCCCCAGAACCTCCTCCATGCGCTCTCACCAGGCGCCGCCGTCAGGCCCCTCCCCTATCTCGTCAAGTCTGCATTCCCAGACTACCCCCCTGCCATGTCTTTAACCACAGGGCTCTTCTTGCGGAATTGGATAAGGCGGAGGATCTGACTGCCATCCGTACCGATTCCACTGATGCATCCGCGATAGAAGTGATGCCTCACAGGAGCATGGGGAAAGAGGATAGAGTCTGTTCTTTTGCAGTTCCCTCCTCAATATGGGCCTGTATCTGAGTCAGCCAAAACGCTAAGTTTCTGGCAAGTACAGTTACTGCCATAGCTGGTTTTAGGCTTCCCACCATGGAGTCCCACGACTTCTTTAAGAGGGTGTCCATCCTTTTGTCCATTGCGTTGGATGTCCTTCGAAGGCCAAGTCTGTGTGCCTCGAGACTTGGGAGAAAGCTGCGTCTAGTTTTGGGGTTTTATTCCAAACCGACATCTGTGAATGGAAACTTTAATGGTTTTGAAAAAAAAAAAAAAAAAAAAAAAAAAAAAAAAGTTTCCTTTCTGGGTCCCGCCATTCTTTTTTTTTTTTTTTATTGCCTCTACTAAAACCTCCTGTACCATAAAATGTTTCTTTTCCTGTTCCCCTAGGCGTATATACATTTGGTCATGTAGAGATAGGGGTTTCTTTTCTATTTGCATACCTAATGTGGTATAAATGGCCCTAAACAGACTGTCCACCTCTTCCAGTGACAGTTTGTACCGGGATGGCTTTCTGGAATCCCCTTCCAGAGCTTCTCATCAGATTCTTGGGAGCCGGAGGCTGCGCTGTCTGGCTCCTCCTCAGCTTCTTCCCTGGAGACTACTAGGGGGCCTGCACTAGTGGAAGGTATTACTTGCGTTTTTGGTAACGCTACCTGCTGTGTTGTGGGAAGAGCAGTCTGAAACTGCTGGATCTGAAACCCTTCAAAAAAGGTTTTAAAAGATTCAAACGTATTAGCAAGTTCTTTTACTGATGCCGCTAGTTCACTGCCCTGCTCAGTGGTATGTTCCTGTACCAATTTGTTAATACATTCTTTACAGAGAGACAAGACATAAAAAAACCCACAGCATTAAAGTATTACTTTACATCCCCTCTGCAGTAAACTGCAAGTGTGCAGTCTTTTCATGTGGGCTTGCCTCACCAGGGGCCCCATGAACCTCCCTCTGACACCGAAGGGACTCTTTCCCTACCCCCCCAATCCCATAGAGGGGGGGGGGGGATGAGCTCTGGCAAGGGGAGCTCCACCCTAGGTTCCCCTTACCTTAGCGTGGCTGGAGCAGTCTGGTCCCTTCCTTCTGCTTCCGATATTTTCTTTTACTGGTGCCGCCACCGGAGCTTGTGCTATCTTCACAGCAATTGCAGCCCCTCTCCAGCCCGTGCCTGGCTCCTTTTCAATGTCCCGTGGCTGGAACCGGAAGCCGCGGGTCAATGGGAAGTGCCCGCCCTTTCCGCTGGAAGTGACGCCACCTGACTTACGTGTGTTCCCAGAGCCTGGTGTGGCTCTGTACTACCATGTGCTGCTACCGGTGCAGAAACGCTGACTGGGCTACACTTCTATCTACCGCACTCGGTAGTGAAAACCAGAGCCCCCATGACCTCCATCTGCTCTCAGGGATGGCGATCTTCACCAGGTATTTTTTTACCTGGCCTGTCCAAAGAGCCTCTGGCCCCTTTTAGGGCTTCTTGCTGGGGCCTCCCTGGCTGGGTTCTAGGTGGTGTCTCCCCTCTGGCGGAAACGCAAATAACTGGAGAAGCCAGCAGGGGAGGAGAAAATTTAAAAAAGGCTGGCACGGTGTTTCCTTCATAGGGGAGGAGCCAAGGTCTCTCAGGTGGCTGTCCTGAAAGACAATTAGGGGAAAATGTGCTTGTTAAAATCACATCAGCCAGCTCACCCCTATTTAATGGTGGCGGCGTGACGTCACGGGCTTGGCTCCTCCCTCCTAAAGTAGGAGTCGGCCCCTCCCATCTGTAGTGAGATGCAACACCTAGTCAGTCATGATACTATGCTCCAATTGGTGGAATTTTACCACAAATTTGAAAAGTTTAAACACTGTACAAGTGAATAATTCTCAAATGTAATTCCTGGTTTTCTGATTGTGTATTTGAACAGAGTTTGTAAAAACTAAGTGTAAAGCAAGTAACAGATGTTAGGTCTTGTTCTTGCAATGGGGTTACAGTATTGGTCCAAAAAACAAGTTGACCCTGTCTTACCTCTTCATGCTGCTGGTCCCTATTTTAGGGACGTTGGGCATGCATCCGATGGGGTCTGGGTTCTATAGGGATGGATGTACCCACCCTGCGGATAACTACAACACCCAAGTAGAATCAAGTGAAGGAAGCAACATTACAGACTGTCCCCACAGCTTTCATTCGTGTCTCGTCCCCAAGGTTATACGGAGGATGAACTTGCTTTTATTATTGCATTGAATATCGTGAGGAACTAATTGAAGAGTTGAATTGAACTCTCAGACAGTAAATGTCCTAAACAGGTCAGTATTTTTCCTAAAATCGCTGCAAAATAAGCTGATGTCACGAAAATTAAATTTACAAAATTTCTTAAAACTTTGAATTCAAGACAGAATTCACCAAAAACTTAAATTTTACTGAAATCACCAGAAAACCATTATTTTATCATTCATGTAAAGATACACACAAACACCAGACTGAATATTTAGCATTTATTAAAGCACACTGCTTATATTGCTTCTTCAGTTGGCTAGACCCAAAGCTAAAACAATGACAACACAGTGCGGGTACGGGGTGTGGGAAGAAAGAAGGACATGCACAGCCAAAGTCAGCAGGCACGAGCAAGGGCTTTAATTCGGCTATGTCAGTTCACGAAAAGCGAACGTGTGAATTCCACATAGTCGTATGCAGAGGGCAACTCACGGCCCTTACTGTCCATATATGGTTTCATGTGTGAGATGCAGTAGTCTGCCTGTTCACGTGTCAGGTTCTGAAAAACAAAATAGATTTCAACAAATTAAAAACACTGCGATGATCTATCGGTGTTCTGCTTATCACAGGAAGGCTGGTTGAGTGCTCAATAAAATTTGGAACTTGCTCTTCTTAGCCAAGACATGCACTGCTAACATCCAGTTTAAGCTTTGTTTCTTTAATTACTGTAATCAGGCTGCATAAACAGTAATACATGTGGGTGGGTTTTTACCATACATTTGGACTGTAGCATTGTGCTGTGCTGGCAGCATGCTGGAGATCCACACTGCTGATCAACCCGAAAGCGCAATGGTCTGGGACTCCAGCGGTTCGACCTACCTTCTGCAGAGTGCTTCAATCGAAGTTGTTGCTCAGGAAGCGTGAGCATTGTGCAAGGGGTGTGTCGGGCCGCTGGAGATCTGGACCAAGCAGAGCTGCTGAATGGGCCACTGCACAGTTGGCGTGATGGACCCGCTAAGCTCTGTTATGCAATGGTTTGGATCTGCAGTGTACAAGGTTTTTTAACTGAACTGTTCTGCAGCTAGGATTTAAAAAAAAAAAAAGTTTTTTTTTTTTTTTTTTTTTTAAATCGGGCAGCCTTCTCTTTATAGAATTTCAACTGGGATTGACCCACAACAGTAAAATACTCAGTGTGGAACCCACAGGGTTAATCATTTGCATTGTGTATAAAGGCTATTTGATCCTGTATGCACAGGTCCTCCTCCTCTTCCAAAAAAACCCCAAAACTGATATTTACAGAACCAGTGGACAGAGGCTGCACATGCTCAGTTTTGGTGTGTATTGAAAGAGTGTTTTTTTTTATTCTCTTGAGAGGGTGCATGTGATCAGCACAGGGCCAATCAGCACTGTCCAGACAGAGAATCAGGGGAGAATGAAAACTCCTCCTACAAGCTTTAACCAGGCACTGACAGAAGTCACAAGCCTGCTATATACTGCTGATGAGAAAAGGTATCTATCAGTTTATATTTACTAAAAAGATTGCATTTCATTGTACTGTGGGAGACCAGATATAGCAAATGCAGGGTGCACTTTAAGGAAGCATACGAGTTTCCTATGTCACATGGTGAAGAATTAGCTCTGAAGTCTAGCTAGTTTTTTAATTTCTGTCTTTCTGAGCTGCATGTAGGCACTTTTATTCCAGTGGATGAGCAGGTAAACCCAAGCCCACCCTTATGCTGACTATAGTGAAGAAATGCTTTAGCGATTTCAACCAGCTTTACAAAAAAAAAAATACAAGAAGGATTAAGGCAACCTACTGCCAACAGTTTTATTAGAAATTGCTGGGTGATGAATCTTGAAAGAAACTTGTGGTAGCCACACAACTGCCCGAATGTTTGGTCAGCATTACTGTATTGAAGGCGGGACTGGTGGGCATCCATTTCCAATTGGGTTTGGGACTCTAGCGCTGTAAAGGAATCCTGTTTGGCTTTACTATTAGGGGATTCCGATAACTGCTGCTTTGTAGAGAGAGACCAGCTTGCAACTAAACCCAGGACCCTGCATTCAATATATCTGGCCTCCCATAGCACACAGAATATGAAAATGCAATTAATTTTAGTAAATATAAACTGCTAAATACCTTTTTTTTCAGCAGCAGTATTATTACTTCTATCAGTGTCTGGCTGAGCACTGGTCAAAGCTTTTTGGGTATTTTTTTTAATTCTACTCTGCCTGTTTTATAAGGCTGCAGGGCCCCTGACCCTCTGACTGGACAGTGCCAATTGACTCTGTGCTGATCACATGCACATCCCAAGAAAAAAAAAACTCTAGCAATACACAAACTGAACATGTCAGAGTGCCCCCAAGGCTCTGTTCTACCAGCAGATGGACTGGGGACAGTAAAAGGGGAGGATCAAAGAAGACAGGATCAAACAGTCTTTTTACACAATGTCAGGGATTAACCCCTTAGGTTCCACAGTGAGTATAACTGACATGCTTTACTGCCTATACAGACCGATTTTGCGGTTCTGGGTTTAGGGACACTAAGTCTCATCTCTGTGTGCTGGACCTTTTTTAACTTTTTCTTTATATGTCTTTGTATGTCAGAAGCAAGCAGTGCTCAATTGTTGGGGAAGCTGCCCATAATAATCACTTGAAATGGAGGGAAGCAATCCAGCTGGAGGCAAGGGACATCACCTTTGCTGTAGTTTTCGACAAACATGATTACATCTCAAAGTTTAGACAACATCCAAAACAACAGGCATTAGGATCCATGTTTCTTACAAGGATTGTATGAATTGGTCTAACAACAGACTATCTAGGAATCCGTTACTGTAATAAAGGTAAATGTCTCCAGCAGTCCAACTTTAGCTAGCCCTCTTAAACCATTTTAAGTGCAATGGAAGGAAAACATTTTTTCTTTTTTACCTGATAGAGTTCTTCTTTAGTGACGTACGGTTTCTGCTCAGTGCTGAGCGCTCGGAATGCACTTTCAATCTCCTCACTGGACTTCACATTTTCAGTTTCCCTGCTAATCATGAATGCCATGTATTCTTGTAAGGATACGTGTCCGTCTCTGTCAAGAAACAAGACAAAGATAATCAGAGAAGTGCTTACTAAAATTCTCACCAATTTGGCATTATTACTTGACCAAAAGAAAATACCTGTTTGGGTCTACGATATCTAGGATGTTCTCAAATTCTGGATCAGGTTCTCCTTCCTCCACCATTGGAAGATCATATCCAAGAGACCTCAAGCAAGATTTGAACTCCTGGTGGTTAAGACGGCCAGACTTATCCTTGTCGAAGTGCCTGAGGAATAAAGGAGGTCTCATCTTAGAAGCTTGAATCCACCAGACAGAGCACAGGTGTAGCTGAGCCAACGCAACAAATACTCACTTGAACATCATGCTGAATTCTTTGAGAGCTTCCTCTGTGACACCCGTTGTGTTTCTGAAAGAAGAAACCAATGACACAAGCTGGGTTAAGAAAGGTTTTTCTCATTGCATGACCTTACTGAAACTTACAGAACACAAATTAGAATTAGCAACCTGCTGTGTGATGTGAAGGGCCCAATCACTACCACGTGTGGCCATCACAGCATCATCCCACCTCTAAATACACATTCACACAAGTATAGAACCTGTTCAGGATTAACTGATGCCAATGAGCACTTCCCATCCCTAAAGTCATAGTTCATGCTAAATTCTGTGAAAAAAGGTTAACCCTTAAAGTGTTAGTAAAGACCTTTTTCTTGATTTAAATCTAGAGGTAAGCCTATAATAAGACTTACCTGTAGGTAGGGTTGTCCCGATACCGATACTAGTATCGGTATCGGCACTGATACCGAGCATTTGCCCAAGTACTTGTACTCGGGCAAATGCTCCCGATGCTTCCACCGATACCTGGAAGTCAGCTGTGATCGGCGCGTGGGGGAGTTACAAGATTCTCCCCCAGCGGCTTTCAGCTGCTTTAGTGACATACAGCGGTGATCGCTCACCGCTGTATGTCACTGCATCCTCCTCCATGCCCCCTCCGTTTCTCTCTCCTCTTCTGTCCCCCTCCGCTGTCCCCTCCGTTCCTCTTTCATTCTCTGTGCCTCTCTGCTGTCCCCTCCGTTCCTCTTTCATTCTCTGTGCCTCTCCTGTCCCCTCCGTTCCTCTCTCCTGTTCTGTCCCCCTCCGCTGTCCCCTCCGTTCTGCTGTGCCTCTCCGCTGTCCCCTCCGTTCCCCTCTCCTTTTCTCTCCCCCTCCGTTCCACCGTCCCCCTCCTCCTTCCTTTGTGAATAGACAGAGTCAGCTGACTCTGTCCATTCACATAACTGAAACATTGTAATCTCCTGTGATTACGATGTGTCAGTTTATGAATGGAGAGGAGCCGCTGTCTTCTCTCCATTCATTCTCAGTGCAGCTGAGGCTGCAGAGAAAGGGACTGGGGAATCTCTATCCTCTGTCTCTTTCTCTGTCTCAAGGGGGAGATATCAGAGGTCTGTTAAGACCCCTGATATCTCACCAAAGTCCCCCAACAGGGCTGATTAAAAAAAAACAAAAACAAAAAAAAAAAAAAAACACATATTGCAATAAAGAATAAAAAAAAATGATTGTAAAAAATAAAAATTGTAAATAAAAAAAAAAAAAAAAAAAAAAAAAAAAAAAAACAAACACACACACATACAACGTTCACCCCTCCCCCCCAAAAAAAGCACTGTTAAAAAAAAAAAAAAAAAAAAACACTGTCACGTGACATTAAAAAAAAAGTATCGGTAATCGGTATCGGCGAGTACTTGAAAAAAAGTATCGGTACTTGTACTCGGTCCTAAAAAAGTGGTATCGGGACAACCCTACCTGTAGGTACAGTAAATATGTCCCAAACGTGCACCGTTTAGGAGATATTTATTTTAGTAGCGCCGGTGATCTCACTGGCGCATGCACTCTCAGTGGACGGTGTGCCATGGGAGTGAAGTATTTGCAGCTTGGCCATTCAAATGGCTGCAGCCTGTGAAGATGGAAGTTGTGTCATCGGTGACAGAACGCCACTGTAGGGCTTTGTTTTCAGGGAAGTCTTTCATCATGTGCTAGCATGCGATGCACACTGCACATTATGCTCTTATCTTGCAGGAAGATCTTTTAGTTTTCTTTTTTGTGGTTTACTACTGCTTTAATGAGAAAAGGGAAGAAAGCACTGAACTGAGTAGACTCCATCGGCCTAGTTGGTAGATACTACATGGTGGGCTGATTCAGCGAGATCAAAAACAGGCAGAGGTGTCCCAAATTGTAGTTCTCAAGCAGAGGTCTGCCCATCCAATTGCCACGCAAGGTACTGAAACATCATTTTTGCAAGATGGAAACATAGGCATGGCCTCACAGACTACCAGCCAAGCTTATGATTTTTTTAATCCAAAAATAACGTACTGTTATGCCGGGTCAATACACATTCTAGGAAAAGTTTCATTAAGTGGATGTTGCAAACAAGAGCCTTCCCACACCGGCTTTCTCCAACTTACCTGGCTTGGATTTGCTGTTCTAGGTTGTGTTGCATTCTCATGCCCAGCTGATCTAATTGGTCCCACTGTTGTGCCAGTCCCACTGTACTGTGTTCTGTGTATTTATTATCTAAAATCAATGCCTCTTCCATAGCAGCTCCCAGGTCCTCTATCTTCTTTAGCTGACTTCTCATTGCCCGAATCTCTTGATGTTTCCTCTGTGGTGGGAGAAGAAAAATACGTCAATAAACCATCACAGAAGTGTGATCGTTTTTAATAAATTCAAGCCAAGACAATGTTTTTTTTTTTAAGTTTCAGCTCCAGCATCTGTATGCCTTGAAACCAATCTGTGACATTTCTATATGTATGTGCAAAATGCATCACTGCTCTTGCAAGATTTTTACCTTAAAGAGGAAGTAAACTTTTTTTTTTTTTCTTCCCTGTAAAGTAAAAAAGGCATAATGTGCTAGTATGCATCACGTGACGTCACCGTGGGAGCTGCCGGTCACGGCACACGCTCCTGAAGAAATGTCACGGGGCGGCCGTTCCTTCAGAGCGCATGCACCAATGACATCAAAGCAGTATAAAGATCTCCTAAACGGCGCATGTTTAGGAGATATTTACACTACCTATAGGTAATCCTTATTCTAGGCTCACCTATAGGTACAAATTACACAGGGAGGTTTACAATCTCATTAAGGCTGGGTTCACACTGCTGTGGTGGCAGACATCGTATGTGATTTGCAGCGCACTGCTGTTCACATCACATGCGATGTCTGTGCTGTGCGATATCAGCCATACAGATAGTATGCCTGATATCGCACCGCATTCGGTCCAAACTCGCACATGACCCTTTTTTTTGTTCGGACCAGAATCGGATCGCATGGGTGTTCACACCTATGCGATCCGATACATGTCCGAATTGTTAGTTCGCAGTGCGATATGCAGGCTGAACTGGGGGTGTCATTAACATTGTATGACACTCCCCAGCAGTTTGCATATGGCAGTGTGAACTGCCGTGCGAGTTGGTGCGATGCGGGAACCCGCAGTAAATTCGCTGCGTTCCCGCACCGCAGCAGTGTGAACCCAGCCTAAAGGAGAATCAGGCAAGAAAATACATGAGCTCAGTGATAACAAATCATTATATAACAAAAAGGTGCTACCAGGATTACAAAAAGAAAAAAACTAAAAAAAGGCATTGCTAAATGGCGATTACAATCTCCTCCACAAACCCCCATAGAGTATCAGTAATCAAGTCTCCAAAGTGGCTTTGTCACTGCATTGACATTTTTGAGGAGAGAATGCAACTAAACAACAGTTAAAATAGCTATCCTGAATGGTGAGGCTGCAGGGTTTTAACAAAATAATAGTGGACTTGTTTTCTTGGATATTGCTATCAACCCCTTTACACTTGAAGCTGCCCATACATTATACAATTTTCTTGTTCAATTTCCTTTAGATTTTCAACTATGTAGTGCAAGGGCTTGCCTGATTGCACACAAGTTGAAAGTGTACGGCCAGTCTAAGGGTAAAAAAATTTTGATGACTAAGCACAATTTTGAAACTTTGACATGTATACGTAAAACCGTACACATCACCACAACTACTTTGTACACCCAGGTGAATTATATTGTTTTTTTTCAGGACAAATTGGGCTTTTATTTGATAGAAAATGGTAATGGATATCTCCTGATTTTTTTTTTTTATCATCAAAAGAAAAACTGCCCCAAAATAGTAAAAAAAAAAAAAAAAAAATTTTCCCCACCAAAAAAAAACCCAAAATAAATTATCCTGCTCCGATCGCAGCGACACCACATATGTGCATGTTTTTTGTTGTTTGTACCTGTAGTAAAAATATCCTGCCCAATAAATACTGACCCTGACCTTTGACCCAAACACTAACCCTGGCAGTGACCTAGATCTAGGTATTTTTTCTTGATTTATATATTTTATTTATTTTTTACACACACCACTTTTTTTCTTCTCTCTCCCTGCAAGGAGAGACAAAAATAGAATTTTTATTACAGCTCACCTGTAAAATCCTTTTCTTGGAGTACATCATGGGACACAGAGCCTTAAATAATTACTTATTGGGTTATGGGCCACCTTCAGGTGTTGACACTGGTTATACCCAATCAAGGAAGTTCACTCCCTATATAACCCCTCCTCCTTCCAGGAGCATATCAGTTTTTGTAGCAAAGCAATATGCTTAAATCGCAAAAAGAGGGGAGGGACCTGTGTGTCCCATGATGTACTCCAAGAAAAGGTTTTTACAGGTAAGCTGTAATTAAAAATCCTATTTTCTTTATAGTACATGATGGGACACAGAGCCTTAGGTAATTACTTAATGGGACGTCCCATAGCAATGCTACTTGAGGGGAGGGAGAGACAACCCGCAGGGTACCCCCAGACTTGGGGACTTATACTGCTCCCTGCAGCACACTGCGCCCGAAGGCAATAGCCTCATACCTCCTTACTCCCACCTGATAAAATGTTGTGAATGTATGCACTTAAGACCAAGTTGCGGCCTTACAGATTTGAGCTATGGAGGCCTGGTGACGCACTGCCCAAGAAGCACTAACCGACCTGGTAGAGTGCGCCTTAACTTGAAAACGGGGGAATTTTACCCCTTAAATCATAAGTTTGAATTATCGCTTGCTGAATCCACTTAGCGACAGTGGATTTCAACGCTGCCTGTCCTTTCATAGGACCCTCTGGCAGAATAAATAAGACAGTCTTACGAATCTGAGCAGTTGCCTTAAAATAGATTTTCACTGCTCTCACCACATTAAGACAATGTAGGGACTCTTCTTCCCTGGAACATGGTTTTGGAAAAAAAACGATGGCAGGACAATATCTTGGTTCAGGTGAAACCTGAAACCACTTTTGATAAAAAAGTCTGAACGAGGGCGTAACACCACTCTGTTCTCATGACAAATCAAATATGACTCTTTACAAGAAAGAGCAGCCAATTCCGAAACCCTCCTTGCTCAGGATATAGCAACCAAAAATACCAACTTCCTTGTCAGAAGGACTAGGGGAATCTGTTGTATTGGTTCAAATGGCTGTTTTTTGTAACACGGACAAAACTAAGTTCAAGTCCCAAGGGTTCAAGGGAGGTTTGATGGGCGGAATAAGCCACATCACCCCTTATATAAAACCCCCGACCAAAGAATGAGTAGCAAGTGGTCTTTTGAAATAAGACCGATAAAGCTGAGACTTGGCCTTTAATAGTACTCAAGGCCAATTTAATTTCTACCTCTATTTGTAGAAAGGCAAGAATTCTGCCTATGATATATCTCAGAGGGTGCCAACCCTTGGATTCACACCAGGAAACATAAGCCCTCCAGACTCTATAGTTCTGGAAGCTGGTTTCCTTGCACTAATCAGGGGTAGAGATACGTGAAAGCCCACGTTTCTTCAGAATGTGGGTTTTCAATAGCCAAGTCTTTAAATTTAGAGACCGTAAGGAAGGATGGTATATCGGTCCCTATGAGAGCAGATCTGGCCATAGTGGGAGGGACCATGGGCCCTCCACTGCCATCTTTACGATTTCTGCATACCATGACCTTCTGGACCATGCTGGTGCCACCAGAATTACCGGCTTTCTTTCCAGCTTGATCCTGCAAAGAAGTTGTGGCAGCAACTGAATAGGGGGGAATGCATAGATCAGTGAGAACCAATCCCATGGGGTCACCAATGCATCCGTTCCGTATGCGCATGGATCCCTTGTTCTAGCCACAAAGTTGACTAACTTCATGTTGAACCTGGACGCTAGAAGATCTACGTCCAGAGTCCCCCATCTTTGGCAAACAGCCCGAAATATGTCGGGGTGAAGAGACCATTCCGCTTGGAATAACTGCAGGCGACTCAAGTAGTCCGCCTGCCAATTCTCTACTCCTGGAATGAAGACTGCCGATAGGCACGGAACTTTCCTTTCTTCCCAAGTTAGAATATGGTCCACCTCTCTCTGCGCTGAGAGACTTTCGGTGCCCCCTTGGTGATTGATTTAGGCCACAGCTGTGGCATTGTCAGATTGAATCCTGACAGGACAAACCCGTTACCTGAAAGTTCAGGTCTTTAGAGCCAGACGTACTGCCCGAATCTCTAGGATATTGATGGACAAGGTTCTTTTCGGTTCTTGACCACTATCCCTGGACAGTTGTCTTTTCTGGTACTGCTTCCCAGCCTGAAAGGCTGGCATTCGTCATTTCCACTTTCCAGATGACTGATCTGAAGGATTTTCCTTTCAGCAGATTCTGGGTTAGTAACCACCAAGTGAGGCTTTGGGACACTCTTGGGGACAGCTGCATTGGCAAGTCTAAAGCTTGAATTATTTTGTTCCAAGCAGACAGGATACTGTTTTGCAACAGTCTTAAATGAAACTGGGCATAGGGAAATGCTTCAAATGAAGCCACCATGGTTCCTAGCAACCTCATGCAAAGGCAAATGGAGGGATCGCCATTTGACCTGACTATCCGCACCAACTCTCTTATGGAGTTGATCTTTGCCTGAGGCAAGAACACCTTTTCTTGGGCTGTGTCTATGATCAGACCCAAGTACTCCAGCTTTTTTAGCGGTATTAAGGAAGATTTCTCTAGGTTGAGAATCCAACCCAACTCTTCAGATAGTTGGTTGTAGTGTGTACGCTTTGCTCCAAACGAGCCACCGACTGAACTATTAGTAATAGATCGTCTAGGTACGCTATGACTTATGCCCTGTACCCTTAACCTGGCTAGAGGTGGGGCCACCACCTTGGTGAACACCTAGGGTGCTGTGGCTAGCCCGAAGGGCAGGGCTACAAACTGGAAATGCTGCTGTTGCTCCTGCCTAGAGGCGGAAGCCCCTGGCATAGGGCAAAGGGCCCGTTTAAATGAAGGGCGTTTATACTTTCTTTTGACTGGCAAAAGGGTACTTTTCCCACTAGAAATTGTTTGGATATATTTGTCCAAGTCTTCTCCAAATAGTCGCTCCCCATGAAAAGGGAGCCCAGTTAGGAGGTCTTTACATGGTGCTTCAGCTGACCAAAAAATGTTTTAACCACAGGATTCTACGCATATGCAGAAGCATTAAGCGTAAGGCGGGACGCCTGGTGAATAGAATCTTTAATAGCATCTATGGCAAAGCATAATGCTTTTGGTAGTTCAGGAAGCTCTCTAAGGGCCTGTTTAAATTGGTCCTTTAGGGATTGACAGACGTTTATTGCAGCGACTGCAGAGCACCCGCCATGGAAAAAGTGGATCTTAACAGGGGTTCCAACTCCTTATCTGTTGGATCCTTAAGCATCTGTGCATGGTCTACTGGACAAGTTAGGCCTTTATTCACATTGGAAATCTCAGCGTTAACTGCTAGCATTTTCCATCTTTTGGAGAATTTCTCCTCCATGGGATAGAGAATTGCAAATCTCTGAGGAGGGAGAAAATGCTTATCCGGGTGATCCCATTCAGCAAAAATAAGCTGTTCTAGTAATGCATGTGCATAAAACGCATGCAAATGTTGAGAGGGTTTTAAGGAACCCAAGGAAGAAACCGAACTTTCAGGAGACTCAGTTAGGGGTAACATGAAAGTAGAACGAACCATCTCCGTAAGAGATTGTATCTGCAACTTCTCAGATTGAGAGACTGAAAAAGGCTCATCTACCGTTGTTTCCTCCACAGAGGAATCATCATCAGTTTGTTTTTCCTCCTGATCGACTGAGGGTAACACCTCATCCTGTGCCCACTGTTCCCCTTGCAAAGGTTCTGAAGTGAGGGAGGGGGGTCTAGCACGCTTCCTATCCATTTGAATGGAAGATGCGATTAAAGCCTCTAATCTTTCTTCCAGACCCTGCAGGGAGGAGGAAAGGAAATCTTCAATCATGTATACAGGGGCTGAGATGTGAGAAGCAGTTGCACCATCAATTTGTTCCAATGGCTCACCCTGGCTTGCCATAACTGGTAATTCAGGTGAGGATGACAGCATGGAGAGGAGGGGAGCAGGGACCTGGGACCCATCCAGCAGCAGGCACAAACAACAATGAAATCAGCCACAGTAAAACAATTAGCGGTACTAGTGGGACCTCCACGCGCGGGGGTGGTAACGTAAGGGGGCACAGCACGGCTGTCCCCCTAACCCTCTGGTCCCATCAGGGGTTAAAAGAAAACATTTTTGCAGATTTCCTTTACCTTGAAAAAAATCCCCCTCCACACGCTGCTGCAACCAGACATGGACTGAGCTTTACAGTGAAGACAATATATTAAGGTATGTGCATAGACTCCCTCTAGTGGAGATTTAAGGCATGACAATTTTTTTTCCCTAATGGAAGAAATACATTAGGTATTTTTAAATACCCAATTTTCTTCCCTTACATTATCCCCGCCGCAGGATTTGCTGAATTAACGGACAATCCAACATTCACCCATCACGGCAGGCTGCGTTTAGCAAACCTTCAAGGACCAGTTCCCTAAAACGGGGTTCCAACTCCCTTGGACCTGTAAAGAGCACCCCATCGGGAAGCTTAGGTAATGTAGCAAGACCTAAGCCCTGGATTCCTGGGGTCCAGCCCTACAAAAGAGAGGCGTTGCAGGCAAAACCTCGTGCTTCGGATATGAGGCCCCAGGGTACCATCCCTTTAGGCCTCAATGGCACTTTGGCTGGATCTGGTCTTTATGGAGGCTATTTAAATCCAACATGGATCCCTACAGTGGAGCTCCGCAGAGCACAGCTTCACTTGTGACCAACACCTTAGACACTGGCGAAAAAACTGATGTGCTCCTGGAAGGAGGAGAGGTTATATAGGGAGTGAACTTACTTGATTGGGTATAACCAGTGTCAACACCTGAAGGTGGCCTATAACCCATTAGGTAATTACTTAAGGCTCTGTGTCCCATGATGTACGATAAAGAAAACAATGTATCTTTCCTCTCCAATCACAGAGAGAGAAACACAGGGGTGGGCTTTACAGTGACTGATCACTGTGGTAGCCAATCAGAGACGACCACAGCGATCAGGTGACCCAGAATTAGGTGTTCCGGGTCCTGATCATTGGTACGGGGCCCAGGGCCCTCGGTGAGACCCCGGTCTTGGTGCTGGGAGCATGCTATGCAGTGCACTCCCAGCACAAAGTGATGTACACAAATATGCTGCCTGATGGCAAAAAGCTTGGTGCAGTGGGACTGCCCCCCCCCCCCCAAAAAAATAATACTCTTGCAAGGTACAGCTTGTCACCCTAAACCTCCAAAAGTTAATGGATGTTAATTCTGGGAGATAATACTTACCTTACTCTTTGCTCAGATACTCTCCTCCATTTTAGGTTGTGAGCAGTCCTTTTGTCCTGATGTACAATGTAGGGCTATTAGCTCTGCCTTGTACTCTGACATCATTGAGCATCTCAGAGAAGATGCATCAGGGAACCGGTCACAAATGGAGGGAGCCTGCTGAAACGAGCAAGTATATGTCTAGGTACAGCTAATGAACATTTGCAATTGTTGAAAGTCTACCTCTGACCACTACATGGGTAATTTCCACTACAACCAGCTATATATCTTAACATTTATACTTTCAAACTCTAGGTAGACTCATCATTCTCTCAGGTGGGATGCTCTTGGGAGTTGCAGGATCAATGCCTGCCAAGATGCTGTGGGCATCATTTATCTGATGGTTCAATGAAGCAAATGCACACATGTGATGGCTATGGAAGACGCAATGCAAACATTTTGATCCTCTTAATATCTGCATGCATGGAGCAAGCTAATTTATCTCTGCTAATCACGCAGATGTCTTTTTCTGTACTGCATCTTCTTATGCAACATGAGATAAATTACGGTCTTATTTTCACAATCCTTGATCGGTATGGTACGCACCTTAGTTGCTTCCAATTGAGACTCCAATGTTCCAGATTCTTCAACCATGCAAGACCTGTATAGAAACAACAGTCAGTAACAGAAGATTTTTACATCTGCATGTTGAAGTTAGAGCACGACTGCTCTAACTGCATGTTCTAATTATACACCTCGCTGTGTTTTGTACAAAAGTGTATGATTTTGTGCTTCGCATTAACTTCAAGTCCAGGACACACTCCAGAAAAATAGCCCCATGCCACACAACCACCACACACTTGAGCGCAGTGTTGCCGCAGAAAAGTGCCTACAGGAAGCCTCTCTCTAATAGCCACACCATGGGGTTAGTGCACAACTAACGCACCCAGCCCGGAAGGATCAGGTATCAAGAGAAGCACTGGACACTCCCAAATCCACAGCCACTCAACTATATCACTCCAGCCAACCACACCAAGTCACTTCCTTGTGCCTAAATGATCATACAGTGCAACACGTGGAGGTTAGGAGCTCACCCAACATTCTGTGCTGTGGTAAAAGTGCACTTTACGTTACAAGTGAAAGAATTTAATCTATTAAAAGTCTACCCAAAAGTGATATTTCTGGTATAGAGTGGAAATTCTCGAGGACTCTACAGCAGGGCAGATCTTGCTGTCAGTTACTTGTTTTGAGATTTTGGTGTTGGATGGACTTGACATTCAAAAAGGTTTCTGCTTTAGACCTTTTCTCGATATCTTCTTCAGAGGGAGCTTATTGGTATATTAGAGACCAACCATATTTTAAACCAAAACCTCAACACTTAAAAAAAAAAAAAAAAAAAAAAAATATGATACTTAAGCCAGCCAAAGATGGAGTGATTTTCTTTCCCCACCCAACGGTGGAATCCCTCCCGCGGGGCTATTGTATTCTCCCATCAGGGAAGGGGCACAGGGAGTTGTCCCTGATGGGAGAACACAGCGGTTCTTGCTAGCAGCTAAGAATTGCATGAAAAATCTGACATGCTGGTTGTACCCAAGAGGACCCATCGAAGGACTTGGATACAATCAGCCTGCCCATACATGGTTCGAATCTCAGCCAGTCCCTGCTGAACCGGCCAAGATTTATTTATTTTTATTTATTTCAGGTACTTATATAGCGTCGTCAATTTACGCAGTGCTTTACATATACATAGTACATTCACATCAGTCCCTACCCTCAAGGAGCTTACAATCTAAGGTCCCTAACTCACGTTCATACAAACTAGGGACAATTTAGACAGGATCCAAATTAGCCTACCAGCATGTCTTTGGAGTGTGGGAGGAAACCAGAGTACCCGGAGGAAACCCACGCAGACACAGGGAGAACATGCAAACTCCAGGCAGGCAGTGTCCTGGTTGGGATTCGAACCAGCGACCCTTCTTACTGCTAGGTGAAAGTGCTATTCACTACACCACTGTGCCACCCAAGATTCAAAGAACCCACACTGTAGGATTTTTATTGTACATGTTATGGAGAATGGAGCAGTGAGAACACCCAAAAATCTAAGCCAAGCTGGTAATGCAACAAAAAAAAAAAACAACAGGTGACCAGACATCACCAAAAATACAAATTTTGGGAGGCATGACCCCTTAAGGGGATACACGTTAAAGTACTCCACTGGGAGACTCGTGACCAATGGTTAAATTGTCTACTTATGTGGCTGACTTTTAGCTGTAAATAGATTTGTAAGGTCTCACAAGTCAGGTGGGTTCCATAGCACTGTCATATACTAAAAAAAAAGCCAGGCAGCTGCAAGTTCTTTATCTACTTTGCATTTTTTCTTAGGTCTTGTACACAAAAGCATCAGCTTGTATAACAGCAGTGTGTATGGCAGGCTTTCCCAAACCTTTAAACGGCTTCATTGTAGACTTTAGCAACCTTTAGCTCCAGTTTGGAGATGCTGAACACAGAGCCTAAAGGGGAACACTAGCTGTCTCTTTAAGCTGCTAGCGGGCTTCAACACTACTTGCAACGTCATTAAAGCCTACTGTAGCTTGTTTAAAGTGCCAGCAGCCCTATTTAGATCTTCATTTAACATACTAAAACTGGAGCTGAAAGATGCTTTAGAGGCTTTAACAAACCTTCCCAAAGCTTTCTGTACACATTATCCTTAGGCCGGCCATACGCGGTTCGAATTTTGGCCAGTTCAGCAAGAACCAGCCAAGATTCGAACCATAAATGGGCAGGCTGAATGCACCAAGTTGACCGAGCGATAGCCAATATCGATGGCGGCTTCTATTTAAATCCTGTTCCTGTGACAAAAGTACGGGAATTTCCACAACATGGCCCCATAAAGCAATAAAAAAAAAAAAATTGACAAAGTTTTATCCCTTTCCTACCCTATTCTAAGCTAAAAATAAAAGGTTGGTTGGAATCCCACTGTAATGATCAAACATTTCATATTTTCAGGAGAATATTTGACTTAAATATGAAGCCTAGCAGACACCAGAGAGGAAGTCTATGAGGTGAACACTCAATGATGGGTGTCCTTGGCTCGATATTGCAGCAGTGTGTTAGTACTGAGAAAGCATCACATAGTGCCACAGAAAACCAGTGGAAAGGGAATAAAGAAGAAAAACCTTCCAGATAGATCATCCCCAACTTCATACTGATACACACGTATGACTCTGCGATAGGCTATGCTAGAGAAGAGAGACCCAGTTGTGAATTGTCCACACTCCCAACACAAGAAGCAGGAAAACAGAAAGCCACATCATCCACCTTGCACAGCAACTTATTCACTCATATAAAGAGCCATCTAGAGATTGTAAGAGGAATTAGCTAGATGGAGATCTAGAAACTGTCAGACCCCCAAAACAAATAAGGCATGAACATTGCAACACAAGAATGCAAAAATCATTGTGCAGTATTTAAATATTAAATATATATGGCTACTATGAGGCTGAAGTTAAAGGACCCACACTTGTGAGCTTCTCTTGGAGCGCTCAGGGTGGTATGAAATCCTGTGTTCTTAGTGTGTTCCTAGAAGCACCAATGCATCCTTCAAACTTTTTCATGGAAACAGGTTTTTAACACTTAGAGTAACTACTCTGAGCAGTGAATGTACGGTTGGATGTCACACAAAGTGCATTTTGCAGAAAAATGTAACATTGGCCAAATGTAGTCTAAAGTATATACAAGTGATTGCAATAACTAGGGGTGACCTTTCTAAAGAAAAATGGTACTTTCCATAATGGACGAAGATTTGCTCAATGAACAAGCAATTCTCCTTAATTAGTCTTCAAGATTGGCCAACTGTTTAAAACAGACCTTAGTCAATGTTGTCCCCTATGTCCACAAGAGAGTTGTCTCTGTAGGATCTTTATTGTGCTGCAGAGAAAGCCATGAGTAAAGGCCATTGTATGGTCTGACATAGGCAATATGTACAGTAGGCTGCAACTAGCCTATTCTTGATGGTGCAAACCAACACTTGTAATTCTACATGAGATGAAATGAGCTGCTCTGTTTGGCAGCAGCTGCTGAATATACTGGTTCCAAGCAGTAGTCAATGTAATTTACATCTCACAGAATACTGGACCTGTCCATTACCATACTAGACAATGTAATTATGTAAGTGTTCGGCTTTCCTGGTCCAATAGAACTGTCTACTGCAGCAGTCCAGTCTTCAAGCAAACAAACGTAACTACAGTCAATAAATAAGCTGTACACATCTACTGCATCACGCAATCTTAGAATACTAACCCATCCAGAAGGTAGGTCCTATGGACAGAGGCAAATTGAAGGTAGCAGCACAGAGACGGGGGGAAAAAAGAACATATAAAAGTGAACAAAAATATTGTTGAAGCATCACAGATTTACAATTCATTACAAACAACAGATCATGGATAATTAACAGGATAAAGAACAGCTGGAAATAAGCGAGAGCACACAAAATGCAGTGGAAAAGGCATGAAGGTCTTGTTGGAGGAAAAGTAACCTGGTCTCCTGGATCCACTGATGGAATGCATTAGCATGCTGGGCAAACTCCTGGCGCAGCTTATCGTTCTCCTCCTGCCTTCGCTGTTCCTTCTGAAGTTCCAGTTCACGTTCCTATAGGGCAAAAAAAAAAAAAAAAAAAAGAATTAAAGCCCTATGCCATAAGTCCAACATTTCCATCTACTTGATGGCAGGTTGCCTCTGCTTCTCGAAGAAGTGCACAAAGCATTCAAGGCCCCATTAAAGCGACCCCTTTGGAACTAGACTTCAGACACTTCACTAAAACATCGTTATTGGATGACGTTTACCTTTAAGATGCTAAACCAGCTGCAAAAAGTTCAGATCATTCTACCAACTGACAAATAGCCTTTGCACAGTTACCTTTATGATTTTCTGCAGGTTGCGCCAAGTTTCTTCCAAAGCTTCCATGGTGAACCAGGTGTATGGATTGGAAGCCACCCGGTAACCCTTGATCTGCCGGTCCAATTCAGCCAGCTGGTTAAAGTCAGTCTGCGCGGAGCTGAGGGAGTTTCGGAATGCATCATGTGCTTCACGCAGAGCCTTGATTTCCTCAAGGGAATTACAGCGGACTGGATCCGTCAGGTCCTCTTCTGCATTCTCAAACCAGCTGTTGAAGGCAGATGCTTTCTTGGCAAATGTCAAGAATAAATCTTCAACCTAACATGAAAGAAAAGTTTAATCGAATTATGGTAGTACACAGATTTAGTTCCAGAGATTACCTAAGCTTTAACAAGTAGTTTGAAAGTGCCAATATCATCACTAAGGCTACCTACCTTTCTGTAGTGCTCTTGTGCCTCCAGAAGCTTCTTCTTTCTAGCAGCGGAATTATCCAGCAGTTGGTTCCATCGTTTCATCAGGGAGGCATGGCGGGTCTCTATAGCCCTGGACTGCACATGCTTAGCTGCAAGTAATTGGTCTTTTAGTGCAGTGATGTTGGTGATGCCTTCCTGTTGGAATGCTTGGAGCCCAGCATCAAAAGTTTCCTAAATGTAAAACAATATAATAAACACATTGTCACACAGATGGCACAGTGTGCGACAAGCAATGGCACAGTATTCACCTAGAGTCCACTCACCTGCTTAGTAAGAAGTGTCTGCACAGAAGACAGATCTCTGCCATAGTCATCTGTCTTCAGGCTGTTTTCCTTCTCACCTAAAAGGCCAAATATGCAAACTATCAAAACCGAAAACAAAAGCTGACCAACACATATCTTATAAAGTTTTGGTTGGAGTTCCACTTTAAAGGAACACTTGACCAATGCAGCAGATGTCAAATATGAACCACCTGACAAGTTGTAGATGTCACAATTCTTAAAAAAAAATCTTCATAATTAAATTTGATGAACACCTTTCATATTTGCAATACCAAAGGTAAGGGACAAAGTCCATTTAGGGTTTCTAAACTCGGAGGCTGGGTTCCCATTGTTCTGTGCATTTCAACATGCACGATTATGCATTAGGTGTGAATGGGATCATGGAGTTTTCCATTCTCACTAAACTGCAGTGATGTGGATCAGAACCATTGGAAAGTACAGAATTTCTTCCTGTAATACATTTTCATCAGCGAGTTTCACTGTATGAAAATGGAGAAGTGTGAATAGTCCCTAAACATATTGGAATAGAAAGGATTTAAGCCAAAAAATATTCTGGCAAGCATAACCAATGGTCATAATTATATCACCAACCCAACAACTAATAATATATAAGCAGAGTGGCTGACTTTATATTAGATCTGCAGCAGTTGATCAAGATTACATTTAAGGAGCCTCACCTATCCAGGATTCCACCACGTCCGCCTTCCAATTGAACTGTAGGAAGGCAGAGTTTTCATCAAGCTTGGCTTTGCGCTGAGCGGCTGCCTTCTCAAGCTCTGCCACCTTGCCTCTAAGGCCTTGCATTTTGGCACTGATATTGTCTACGTGATGATTATTCTGGAAGGAAGATTTAAACATTTAATGTAGTCTTTTGGGTGATGGTACCAATGGCATTTTTCTGGATTGCTAAAATCTTACCTTTCGGATAAGATCTTCTCCATTGGAACAGACATCATGAACCCTTTCCTTGTGTACAGTGAAGTCTGTTTCAAATGCCTCGTGTTTCTTGAGCAATCCCTAAACACAGAGAAGAAAAACCAGGGTTGCCTTTTACATTCAGTCTTGACTAAGCTAATATTCCACTATTTAACCTACAATTTTCTCACCTGGATGGCAGCCAGGGTGTCGCCATAGTCCTCACTGGCAACCAGAGTCATCTTCTCGTTGATCCAAGCTTCCTCTTCCTCAACATTGGCAACAAACTGTTGGTACTCTAGAGATTCCTCCAGCCTCTGACCCCTGCATAAACAATCAAGAAAGATTTCTGTAGAAATTTTCAATATCTGGGATATGACTTGCTGATGTGAACACCTCTACATCTGCAACTTAATAAAACAAAAGCCCAAAAGCCCTACTGTATGTGAACTCTAATTCACCTACTGAAAAGGGTATCCTAAAACAAACTTCCATATGGTATTCATATGTTCAAGGGATGGGGGTACCAGACCATATGCCCTATCTAAAACAGATTAGGAATTAGAATTTTGATTACCACCCCATCATGCCAATCGCCTCCACAATTGAGAATTACAGTCAATTGCAAAGCCACAGACACTACAGCATGAAAGGCACAGCAAACAAACAGTCTTCTAAGCAGCTATAACCATATGTAGAGATATAGGGCTGCTGTGGGATGGAGGAAAGATCTGTCCGTGAGAAGAGGGGATCAATACATGGGACTTCCATACTCCCACCATTGCCTATGAGCCTGGTTACAGTTGCCATGTCAAGTCTTACATTAGCTGCTTTAAAACCAAATCAACTTCATGCAAACTGGCTTTTTCCAGATATGAAAACAGAAATTCATGGGTATTCATGGGTTAAACACAGCAGATTACTAAAGTGAGGGACGATGGATGTGAGAGAAAGGAAGGGAAAGCCCATGTTAGTTTTTCCCGGTTCCTAAAAGCAGGATCTACAAAAAGCATTTTTTTTGGGTGGCAGCAAAATATACAATTTCTTACCTGGCTGAGGCTTGCTGCTTCAGTTCCTTCCAGTGTTCCACAAACTGAGCCAGTCGCTGCTGAATTTCTTCCTTTCCAATAGTGTTGTCATCGGCCAGTTTCTTGCCAGTTTCCAGCACACCCTATAGAACACAACACAGCTCAGCTACCAACAAGAGAAAGGAGATACAGAAAGAAGGAAAAGAAAAAGGCAACAGGATGAACCAGAAAATGATGATCTGCTTCTATACCTGAATAGCTGGCTCGTGTGCAGCCAGTTCTGCCTCCAGTCTCTTATGTTTCTTTCTCAGATTCTGCACTCCAGTCAGATCTCTGCCATAATCATCGGAGCCAACCAAGAGTTTCTTCTCCCTAAGAGCAATAAGCTATATTAAGGAGAGCTGCTATGTACCATACATTTTCTGAACACTACGAACTTCATGAAAATACATAAACACCACATTGTTGGTTCTTTAACACACTCCACCCTGACAACTATTCATACTGCCTTGAATGGTTAGGACCCTGCCCCTCTTTTAGTATTCTTTACCTCGGCTTACATTAAGCTGGGTACAAATGGACCAAAAACAGTGGGTTTGGCAGGAACTGGCCTATTTTTCGCCCATGTATACAGCTCCTCGCCCGTCAGAAGCCGGTCTCATGACCTGCTTCTGTCAAACGAGCATGCTGGAAAACCAGCCTCCGATCAGCGCACACAGCCAATGGCTGCAAGCATTAATAACTGTGTTCTGGCAAGGGGGCAGCCCCCCTGTCAGAATACAATATTCAGCGGTTAGATTGCAGCACTAACATCGGATGTGTTAGTATGCCAATCTAAGTTTTTTTTCATTTAGCCTGCTGAGTTGAATGGAAAAATAAATAAAATAATAATAATAAAAAAAAAAATACAACTTAGTGTGTACCCCACGTTTCTCTCTCTCTTTTCACACAACCCACTTGGTCCCAAAGCCACACACCACAGCTGCCGGATCAAGGCCAAGGGGTCTGGATTCCAATCCCATACTGCACACATTACTCCGCAGACACTAAACTTTTGCTTTAAGGTTCCACATGCTAAAAAAGACACAGACTCCATTGTTTCCCCTTTAGCTTTTCCAACTATGTGGTCTACAAACTATGGGCTTTACACTGGGATAAAGGTTTTCGGGTTCACAGTGTTTACCGGAAGTCTGGTTTCTTTATTGCACCGGTTAGATTTGGATCGTATGGTTTAACACCTTGTAAATGCATTCAAAACAGAACAGCGTGCAAAAAAACGGATGCCACAAATTCATTTTCTATACTGTGACTTCTGCACTTTCTGTATGCTACCCTGCCATCCAAAAGCAAATTTGGTCAGATTTTCAGTCAAATAGGATTATCCAAACATACTTAAAGTTATTAGGGAACTACATCCAACCTAGAATATTAATTTTGTTTGAGAGAGTATTTTGCCTTGCTATTCCATGATTTACAATTTTCCAGTATACATATAAATTCAAAGAAAAAAAAAATGGTGTCCATCATGTCCTTTAGACCCAATGGTGTGTAATATCACAGCGCCCACCACCAAAACAGCAGCCTCTTACCAGATCATTAGACATATTAGAGGTGGTCTAACAAAGCATGAAGCTACATGGATCTTGCTTCAAGGTTCCGATGGCATAGAGAAAACAGGCGGTATTCCGATGCAAAACTCCACTCCAGTCCTCCTTCCTATTCTGTGTTAAACTCGACCAGAGAAAACGAGACTTTAATAGTGTGATCCTGACAAATGTTTAATTAGAAAAACAACTGAAAATTACTTCCAAAACTGCAGAAGAGTAAGCGCATGTAACATTAAAAACCCAGCTGGTGTCAGACAGGCGTGGGTGATGTTAGCACAGGCTCCGCCTTGCCCGACGTATCTTTTTCAGATAAATCCCCTTGACAACGTCTGTTGAGATGAAACGTATGTTGAGGAGAAGGCGGAGCCTGTGCTGAGGTCATCCATGCCTGTCTGGAGTTGGCCACCAGCTACATTTTTAATGTTACATGCACGTATTCTTCTGGGGTTTTGCAAGTAGTTTTCAGTTGTTTTTCTAATTAAACATTTGACGGTATCACACTATTGGAGTCTTGTTTTCTCTGATCGAGTTGAACACAGAATAGGAAGGAGGACTGGAGTGGAGTCTTACATCGGAATACCACCTGTGTTTTCTATGCTATAAGATCCTTGAAGCAAGATCCATGCAGCTTTATGCCTTGTTAGACCACCTATAATTTGGGGACTAATGATCTGGTAAGAGACTGTGGTTTTAGTGGTGGTGGGCACATTGATTTACACACCATTGGGGCTAAAGGACTTGGACAATTTCTTTTCATTGAATTTATATGTAAATGGACATGTCATTTATATGGACTTGATTATCATTTATCACAAGTTCACAACTTTGGTGATCACAATTTGCGCTCAAGGAGAAGAACCTCATTGAGATTAATTGGTTTATTTTTTTTTAAATATAATTCTTGGATATTCACACAGCACAATATCAGGTTTAGGTTATTGAGCATTTGTATTTTTATGTTTTCTGAGCGCAGCTGTGCAAATTTGATGTTTTGCTTCTAGCACTCAGCGCAGTTTTTATATATTCAAAATATCTATCGATCATCAATGGGATTAAATGATGTCAGCTTGTCATGGAGCCAGTACTCAGAACTCCAGGGAAAGGGAACAGGAAAGTTTCAGAAACCCTTATGTGCCTTCTCTTAGGTATGTTTTTTGTACACATACTTGATCCAAGATTCCTCGTCGTCCAGGTCTCTGAAGAACTGATGAAGGCGATGGGACTCATTTAGCTTACTGCGACGAGCAGACGCCATTCCTTTAATGCGCTGGAAGCGATCGTTAATAGCATCTCGCTTGTCCTTCACTTGGGAAGTATCGAAAGCGCTACTGGTCATCAGGCTGTCAGCCTGTCCGTTCAAATCCTTCAGACGGTCCTAGAGAAAATAAAAGGAACAGCTGAACCTCTGCCGATTCCAAACTGCGATATGCAAAATCAGTCTAATTTCTTGATTTCGCAGCCATTTCATTCCAGGCTTACCTCGTGGGCAGAGATATCAGCTTCAAGCAGCTGGTGTTTCTTCAGCAGGTTATTGACAGATGCCAAGTCCTTCCCATAATCCTCGGAGGCTAGCAAAGCTTCCACCTGTTGAGAAAGACATGTGTAAACACACAACATATATGGCCATGGGCATTGTTTTTTGGACAAAATCAATACTTTTTCTTACCTCTGACAACCAGAAGTCAAAGTCCTTGATACCAGTGTTGAAGTTTTGCTGCTTATTGGCCTCTTTCAACTTTTGGCTCTTCTCAGCGGATTTGTGGACCAGGAACTGCCACTGGTCTGCCAGTGCTACCAAACGGGCCTAAAAATACATAAATCAAGACAATCAACTAACTTTAAGTAGCTCCTTCAAGCACAATTTAACATACAACATTTGGACAAATATTTCGGACGGTCTTTGACCTTTCAAGACTGTCTTGCCCAAATGAGGACTGCTAGGAGGTACAAACTACCAGCAACAAGACGGTCTCTTAGATCAAGTCAAAAAAAGGGTTTGGGTTTTATACCAAATTGAACATTCATTAAAGCAGAGTTCCGCCGAATTTTTTTTTTTTTTATAAGCCCAACTTTGGATCATGGCATACATTATTACCACTGACGATTTTGATAACATTCGCCCCAATAATAAACATATTAGATTGAAAAATAACTTATTCTGCTTTGCTGTAACTTCCCATTTTGCTTGTGGGCATGTGAAGCCCACAAGCACTGTCTTCCGGGATTGTCTTCCCGCCCTTGCGCAGTAGGAAATGATCGCATCTCTGGAAACGTATGACGTTGCCATCACAACGGGTGGCGCCGTTGGGAGTGCCCGCCCTGTTGTGATGGCAACCCGAGTGGCGGCCATCCACACTGACTCCTGGGAAAAAAGACACATCGCTCCCAGGAGACAGTGCGCCGTGGGTGGCAGAGGCCGGAAACAAGATAGAAAACACTGCAATCCAGGTAAGCCCTCATAAAAAAAAAATAAAAAATTCCATTGCTTGATCAATATGCTGCAATAATGATTTTAAGAAAAAAGTTCTAAAAGTGGGTGGAACGCCTATTTAAGGAGAAAAGCTGCCACAAACACACTCTAACCACCTGTAAATGTCTGCTCACCTTCACTGCATCCTCGCTGCCGGCACATGCGCCACGATCTATGAGAGAATTGCCCATGTCTATGACACCACGGATACGATCTGCGTTAGCTTGCAGCTCAGCCTCAAATGCCTGGTGCTTCTGATGTTTGCTCTGCAGGGTAGTAAGAAACAACAGTTAAACTCAACATCACCTCAATAGCTCATGAGTGTGGTCTACGCTGGATGTCTGGACAAGTAACATGAGGTTACAGTGTTCTTGGACACCAGAGTATTAAGAAAAAGGGGAGGCAGATATGTTCCATGAACAGTTATCTGAGATGTTTAATGAAGACATAAAACATTAACAAGCAAAATAAATAAATAAATGCCACAGTCCAAGGACAATCAGATGAGACCTCAACACGTTCTGCATGAGGTTTAAAAGGTCACCATTTTTGGGTTTACTGCTTCTTATTTATGATTTTTTTCCTTCTTTCTGGACTTTTGCCCCTACTTTTTGTAAAGCATGCATTTCACAAAAACTTTAAAAAAAAAAATGATGCTCTAAAGGTGTTACCGTATGTGTTTTAGGCAAAGGATCACCTGAAGGACTAAAGAATGAGGTAAGCAGTCAAAGGAAAAATAAAGTCATAAATTATGTGACAGAGCCTCAAGTTTAAGGCCTGATTGACGCAGGCGCTTACACCTGTAGTCCATGAATGGGCCGTGTCTTGCATGCAGGCAGCCCCCTATCAGGTCTATGGGAGTGGACTGCACAGACAGAACCACTTGGCCCAATTTAACACCTGTTCATGTGAATGATCCCAAATACAAACAGCGGTGTTTGAGGCTGCTCGTTAGCACACACAGGGCTGCCAAATTGGGTTGGGTGACTGTCTGTGCAGCTGCTGTATATGACTAGAATGCACTGCCTGCATGCAGCACCTAGCGGTTCCAGATGTGAACGAGGCTTTAAAAGGAAGAATAAAAAGTAAACAATCCTCCAGAAAGAAGTCTCTTGGGAATGAGAGGGTTACTAAGGACAGGTACTTCTGAAGGCACCCCAGATGTTATTAAAGTCATAGTGCATTCAGCTCACATAGATTTATCAGTACTGTAACTCTTCTCTCTGGAGGATGCCTCTGGACCATGCATCTAGCAGTATTAAGTAAAAAGGGACCGTTATACATAGGCCCAGTTTCCACAGTCAGTCAGATCTAATTTTGGTTGCATGACCTGTAGGGTAACATCATGTAGAGCGTGTTTTGCTAATAGGCAAAACGAAAAGCATCCAAACTAGGGCTAGTAAAAGAAAAAAAAAAATGAAAACAATGACTACTAACTACAAAGATACATAACAGACAGATGACCATCATTAAAAAAAAAAAATACAGATGGTTATGAACATAGGTGAGGGACACAAAAGCACTTCCTGACCACTTACCAGGAGTTTGGAAAGCTATAAAATAGATTGAGAAAAGAAGGCATTGAGTAAAAGACACTTAACTGTTGGAAGCATGAATGGCTATTACATATATACTATACGAAACAATAAAATAACCTGATTTAAAGTGATCGTGTCCTTTCCTATGAGGACCAAAGCAACGTGCTCACCTAAATGCCAGCTCCTTTAGTTGTTTACCTTCTAAATCACCCAACTGCTGCTCCTTTCACCTGCAGGAGTGAACCTCTAAAGCTGGCCATACTAAGCCACGTTATATGCTTTCATATCCACAGCTTTAGCGACCAGTCCCTATAGGTTAACTCCATTTATTGCCTCGACTTCCCCGATATGCTATATGGTAGAGTTCGCTGCTTTTGTTATAGTAAACATCAGGTGTACTGCCCTGTGTAAATGAGATGGTCTTGAGGGTAGACCTCCGTATACATTACTGCACCAGTGTTATCAGCTGCCTATTGTAAATGTCACTTTTTTATGAGTTTTATTTGACCCTTTTCACACTGGGGCCGTCTATGCATTCGCGGTAAAGCACCACTCCTTTTAGCGGCGCTTTACCGCTGTTTAAGCTGCGCTTTTTGGCCGCTAGCGGGGAGCTTTTAACCCCCCCAAAAAAGGGGTTAAAAACTCCCGTGTTGCGGCGATTCCAAAGCGATGCCCATTCATTACAAAGAATGCTGCTTGCAGGACTTTTTCTAATGTCCCGCAAGCGCATTCCCCGGGTGTGAAAGCACCCATTGCAATGAATGGGAGGCAGTTTTCAGGTGCTTTACAGGCACCATTTCTGCGCTAAAATGCCTGAAAACTGCATCAGTGTGAAAGGGGTCTTTATTTCATGCACTGCGCCCTAAACTATTCCTAGACTTCAATAAAGACCATGTTTTTGATAAAAAGCTGGCCATACACTAGTACAACAAAAAAAATTGTACGAAAATTCTCAGTACATTCAATGACTTGACAAATTTTGTTTGCAAGTACTGTAAAATTTTTTTTTTGCTTTTAATTCAATTTTGGAACAAATAAACTTTCCAGAATGAAAACCAAGAAAGTTTCCTTCCTGTTCCTTTGAATTTTCTCTTCACTTTAACGAACATTGCTTTGACCCCACTAACAATCAGGAAATTAAATGAATGCTTTTAAAACAAAAACTTTGAACTAAATCCTACTAGTGCATGGCCAGTTTAAGCTTCAGTTCTCTCTGGTTAGAGCGAATACAGGAATGAGGACATTCTCCCCAACCCCATGTGACAGCACTATGGCTTGGTAATTGGCCAATCAGGCACCCAGCACTGCGTCATAGAAGGAAGGGGAAAGTTGCATGCTTCCTCTTGAGCCTGGTACACGCTAGAAGATTTTTTTTCGTTCAACCCAGCGGGAGGCCTCGGAAGGAGATCCTGCACTAACAACCCAATGTTAGTACAGCGAGCCCCCCTCGAGCAATTGCGTTCTGACCGGGGGACCCCCCCCAAGAGCCAGAGCACACTGGTCAGCACTCTCATTGGCTGAGTCTGCTGATCGGATGCCAATTGGCAGACCTTTTTCAGTCATGCCCCTTCAACAGAAGCCAGATGTTCGGCCGGCTTTTGTTGGACCAGCTGCCGCACACACGGGCCAAATGTTGCCCGGTTTCTATTGAACCGGCTAATACTGCATGATATTTGGCCCATGTGTACAGGGCTTCACTTTAAAATACCCGCCATTCCCCCTGTTCTCCAAGTGGCTAAACGATGGTAGAGGAGGGAATATAAGCAAAAGAGCAGACCATTAAAGTCCAAATCCTGGCTAGATTTTTTTTTTTTTTTAAATAAAAAAAAAAAAAACAGCTTTGGTTGCAGTACTCACCTACCATCCAGGGCCGTCACCGCAGTGCCTCTATTTTGCCACAAGATTTCCACAGTCTTCCAGGCTGAATGATGCCACCTTCACTCAGCCTGAACACCGAATAAATACTGTGATTGTAGGGTGTAAAGGGTCAGCTACCCAAGTTGCTATCAACCACAATGCCCTTCTTTTAAAGTGTACTGGTAATGACCTCATTATGTCACAAATGATCTGCATCAGTATATAAAAAAACTGAATGCTGGGCTTGAACTACATTGTTTGTCAGGAAATCTATCCAACTTGGATCTGTTACAAACATGAGCAATTTAAATTGAGCATGTAGTATAAATGTAACAGCAGGGGCCACTTTCAGTGCAATCTTCAACAATTTAGCTCTTCATATTGTACCATTTATACAGAGAACTTGTTTAGGCACATTACAATTTGGCGTTATAGTATAGTAATCTGTGTTCGTATCCCCCCCCAACACCCACCTGGATGTTTGTGGGATCCTTGTAGGACTCATCGCTTGCTGTCTGGAGCTTCTCGCTGATCCAGGCTTCAATCTCATCTACATCTCTGCTAAACTGTTGCAGAGTCTGAGATTCTCCAAGCTTGGATCGCTTCTCAATCATCTGAGCCTTCAGACGACGCCACCTACAGGAGAAAAGAAACCAATTATAGAACCCAAAACAAACAGCCAAACGGGATTAGCATTGGTCTACACCAGGGGTAGGCAACCTCGGCCCTCCAGCTGTTTTGAAACTACAAGTCCCATGAGACATTGCAACAATCACAGGCATGACTGCTAGAGGCAGAGGCATGATGGGATTTGTAGTTTCACCACAGCTGGAGGGCCGAGGTCCCCCCCCCCCCTTGTTTACACAGTCCACATACTCGGAATTTAAATCAAATAGTCCAGCTTCAGCTTTGGTTAAGCTCTTAGAGAGCCTGTGGAGTTCACTACTCCCGATCAGCAGTTAATGAAGCCTAGAAAGCCTTCAAGGTTCATTAGGATCACAAAAACATTTAAAAACCTGACAAAAAAAAATTTACACGCACAATGCCTTTTTTTTTTCTAATATCCTATACATGTGCATGACCTTTAATCAAATATACTGGCAATACATGTCTCATTTGGCAGATTTTCTTCACAACCCCCACCTGTCCAGGACTTCATTACGACGACCAGCAATGTCTCCCTTGGCATAGTGGTCAGCAGTTATTAACTGGTCAGCAAAAGACTGCAAAGCGGCGATCTTCTCTTCCTGTAATGATAGGTAAAGGCTGTTTTAGCACAGTAGACACAAAGGGGATGGTTTATAAACACTACAACTGTCTATATCAGTATACACTGCTTCCTCTAAATATCTTCCCTACCACAAGTTGAATCAAAATGCATCCTTTTCGTGGTCATCAGCACTGGAATTGCCATTTCTGTCAGTTGCCTTTGATACCTAAAGTGGCTAACTTATTTAACCATTTGCAGTTTTATTGCTACAGGGCGGCAGCTGTGCGCCGGATCATATAGTTATGCGTGATTTGGCATCTACGCCTGTAGGGGGCGTGCACATATTGACAGAAGAAGCCTATCTTTGGGTGTGGGGCTCTCAATGTCCTCTGGCACCCAGCGATCTCCGGTAAAGAACACAGAACGGCGATCTGCCCATGTAAACAAGGCAGATCGCTGTTCTGACGGCAGAAGGGATGCATTCTATGTTCTTGCAACACAGGGACTAGAATCCATTTCTTCCCATAGTAAAAACAGCACACAGTGTACACCAAAACACTGGTTAGGCACACAGTTAACCCATTGATCACCCTAGATGTGTAACCCCTTCCCAGCCAGTGTCAGTGCATATTTTTAGCACTGATTACTGTATTAGTGTCACCATTTCCCAAAAAGTGTCAAACGTGTCAGTTAGTGCCCAATTGTTCGCAACAATATCACAGTCCCACTATAATTCGCCGACATTACTAGTTAAATAAAAATTCCAGTATATATCCCATAGTTTGTAAATGATATAACATTCGTGTAAACCAATCAATATACTCTTATTGGGATCTTTTTTTTTTTTTTTTTTACCAAAAACATGCAGCAGAATACATATTGGCCTATATTTATGAAGAAATTCAGTTTTTTGATTGGATATCTTTTATAGCAGAAAGTAAAAAATATTGTTTTCAAAATTGACTGTCTTTTTTTGTTTATAGCACAAAAAATAAAAATGCACAGTGGTGATCACATACCACCAAAAGAAAGCTCTATTTGTGGTTAAGAGCTACCAATCATCGTCCCAATATAGTTCTATGCAAGGTTTCAATCAGAGAGAAAGACGCAGACTAAATGGAAACAGCTAATACTTTGCACTCTCATTAGAAAATCCATAGTACACTATTCTGCGACACCAGTGACATGGAAATACTTTAATGTGACCACAGACTTCTAGATCAAGTTTTTTATTCAGGAACTGCCTGTATAGGTTAACTTGTTTGTATACTGTTATGTTATTGTATATTAGTTTACTGCAAGATTGATGAGGTATGTGCTGTGGGGGTTCCATATTAATATATAAATATATATAAAAAAGAAAAAAAATATATATATATAAAAAAAAGAAAAAAAAATTATTATATATATATATATATATATATATATATATATAATATATATATATATATATATATATATATATATATATATATATATATATATATATATATATATATATATATATATATATATATCTCTATATATAAAATACACACACACACACACACACACAATTATCTGAGGTGATTGCGGAAAGAGTTTTTGGGGGCTTGCTCATGCTTCCATAACAGACCACCATCCAATGTCTGTAGCTACCTTTAGAAGAAGCATAACCACTTATTTCAGTTACTATATACACATGTGAGTGTAGACACGTTTACGGCTTACACTTTTGTGATTAGCAAGTTTCGGTCTAAAACCCAGTGTTAGCAGCAAACAAGAAAGCGGTTAAGCAATAGGAGTGGCTAATGCACTGTCTGATGCAGATCCCTAGTTCTCTGCTATGAATTCAGTAATATTCTCATTTCTTTTTGTAGTATCAATCTCACCTGTACATTAATTGCTTTATCAAAGTCTTCATGTTTCTTGATGAGAGCCTCAACACTGTCCAGCGAGTCCCCTTTGTCTTCATTGTTGAGGAAAGCCTCACGTGCCGCCATCCAATTCTCAGCTTGCTCGCAGTCTCTATTAAAGAGCTACAGGAGTAGGACACAACACAATCAGATTATATTGGAGAAGATTCATGCAGGCAGCAGTGTTTTTTTGGGGTGAAATTAAAAAGATTACCTGGAGTTCCAAGCACTGATCCAGCATCATCCTGCGCTGCACCCAGGCTTTTTCCAAGCTGGCACGTTCCTGGTCTAGTATGTCCAGCTTTTCTTTTATTTCAGGACTGGCATAATGCCCACGAGCCAGCAGCTGCTGTCCAAAGTGTTCAAAGGCCTGGAAGGTGCCAGCTCTTGCATCAATCTCGGTGCGGTGCTCCTAAGTGGGGCAGAGAGAAGGAAAAAAAAAAAAAAAAAAATCATCACAGGGCATCTATTAGCAGGATCATTACTCCTGGGGACAGCAGACCTCCCATAGCTAACCTGGTGTCTCTCCAAGAGGGCTTCGGCTCCAGTAACATCTTTGGCAAGCTCCTCAGATGACACCAAGCCACGAATTCCATTAATCCAGGACATGAGGTCCCTGAAAGACAAGCAAAGTTCTTAATGCTCACGGACTGCATATTAATCACTAGTGGTTAACTGCGCCAAGTCCAAGTGTCAGAACCATGCTGCCATTGCTAATCTTCTTCTGAAACTGTCTGGAAAGTCAAGTCGATCCTATGGATTCACTGCAAATGCATTCCTGACCTGGCAAAAGTATGCAGATCAGGTGTTCGACGTGATTTCACTTGCTGCATGCTTGTTCTGAGTCTGACACTGAATATCCTGAAACCAGAGACAGCCAGCCAACTAGCATTTTTAAGGAGGAGTAATGGTGTTCAAAGCTTCTCATGACAAACTTGCTTTATATATACACAAAATATGAAAAATGCTAAAGAACTAAGCTGGTTTATGTAATTATTGCAAGCATGCATACACAAAAATATCTAGAAAAATGCAATTCAAAAAAGTTATTACAAATCAATTTATAACTATTTTGAATTGTATTTTTCTAGATATTTTTGTTGTTCTCTCTCTCACTGGTAAAATAAACCTACCATTAAAATTATAGACTGATCATTTCTTTGTCAGTGGGCAAACGTACAAAATCGGCAGGGGTATCAAATACTTATTTCACTTATTAAAATGCAAATCAATTTAGAAGTATTTGATCCCCTATCATTCAGCAAGGTTTCTGGCTCCCAGGTATCTTCTATACAGGTTACGATCTGAGATTAGGAGCACTCTTAAAGGAAGTGATCCTAATCTCAGCCTGTTATCTGTATAAAAAACTCCTGTCCACAGAAGCAATCAGATTCCAATCTCTCCACCATGGCCAAGACCAAAGAGCTGTCCAAGGATGTCAGGGACAAGATTGTAGACCTACACTAGGCTGGAATGGGCTACAAGACCATCACCAAGCAGCGTGGTGTGAGGGTGAGAACAGTTGGTGCAATTATTCGCAAATGGAAGAAACACAAAATAACGCTCAATCTCCCTCGGTCTGGGGCTCCATGCAAGATCTCACCTCATGGAGTTTCAATGATCATGAGGATGGTGAGAATTCAGCCCAGAACTACATGGGAGAACTTGGTCAATGATATCAAGGCGTCTGGGACCATAGTCACCAAGAAAACAATTGGTAACACACTACGCCGTGAAGAACTGAAATCCTGCAGCACCCGCAAGAAAGCACATGTACAGGCCTGTCTGAAGTTTGCTAATGTACATCTGAATGATTCAGAGGAGAATTGGGTGAATGTGTTGTGGTCATATAAGACCAAAATCGAGTTCTTTTACATCAACTCAACTCGCCGTGATTGGAGGAATGGGGCCTATGACCCCAAGACCGTCAAACATGGAGGTGGAAACATCATGCTTTATGGTCTTTTTCTGCTAAGGGGACAGGACAACTTCACTGCATCAAAGGGACGATGGACGGTCCCATGTACCGGCAAATCTTGGGTGAGAACCTCCTTCCTTCAGCCAGGGCATTGAAAATGGGTCATGGATGGGTATTCCAGCATGACAATGACCCAAAACACATGGCCAAGGCAACAAAGGAGTGCCTCGAGAATAAGCACATTAAGGTCCTGGAGTGGCCTAGCCAGTCTCCAGACCTTCATCCCACAGAAAATATGTGGAGGGAGCTGAAGGTTCCAGTTACCAAACGTCGGCCTCAGAACCTTAATGACTTGGAGAGGATCTGCAAAGAGGAGTGGGACAAAATCCCTCCTGAGATGTGTGCAAACCTGGTGGCCAACTACAAGAAATGTCTGACCTCTGTGATTGCTAAGAAGGGTTTTGCCACCAAGTGCTAAGTCATGTTTTGTGAAGGGGTCAAATACTTATTTCACTCATTAAAATATACATCAATTTATAACTTTTTTGAAATGCGTTTTTATGGATATTTTTGTTGTTATTCTGTCTCTCACTGTTAAAATAAACCTACCATTAAAATTATAGATTGATCAGTTCTTTGTCAGTGGGCAAACGTACAAAACCAGCAGGGGATCAAATACTTTTTCCCCTCACTGTACAGTAGGGGTTTCTAAATCGATTTGTCCATTTCATGGTCTAGTCTGATGCAGCAGAAGCTTGGATGGTATTCAATTCCTCTCACTTTTAACCACTTCTGGACCGGCGCACGCCGATGTACGCCGGCAGAGTGGCATGGCTGGTCAAATGGGCGTACAGGTACGTCCATTTGAATTCCCCGCCGTGCCATTGTGTGCGCGTTGCTGGCGGCTCCATGGGTCGGGTCGTGGGTCCTGCGGACTCGATCGCCTCGGGGATACCCACGATCGCCTCACGGAGAGGAGGAACGGGGAGATGCTGATGTAAACAGCATCTCCCCGTTCTGCCTAGTGACAAGTGTCACTGATCTCTGCTCCCTGTCATCGGGAGCAGTGATCAGCGTAGTGACACACGTAGCCCATCCCCCCTACAGTTAGAATCACTCCCCTAGGACATATTTAACCCCTCCCCGCCCCCTAGTGGTTAACCCCTTCACTGCCAGTGTCATTTACACAGTAATCAATGCATTTTTAATCTCACTGATCGCTGTATAAATGACAATGGTCCCAAAAATGTGTCAAAAATGTCCGACATGTCCGCCATAACATCGCAGTCACAAAAAAAAAAAAAAAAAAAAAAAAAAAAAAAAAAAAAAATCGCTGATCGCCGCCATTACTAGTAAAAAAAAAAATTATTAATAAAAATGCCATAAAACTATCCCCTATTTTGTAAACACTATAACTTTTGCGCAAACCAAACGCTTATTGTGATTTTTTTTTTTTTTTTTTACCAAAAATATGTAGAAGAATACGATTGGCCTAAACTGAGGAAAAAAAAAGTTTTTTTTATATATTTTTGGGGGATATTTATTATAGCAAGATGTAAAAAATAATGCGTTTTTTTCAAAATTGACGCTCTTATTTTGTTTATAGCGCAAAAAATAAAAATCGCAGAGGTGATCAAATACCACCAAAAGAAAGCTCTATTTGTGGGAAAAAAAGGACGTCAATTTTGTTTGAGAGCCACGTCGCATGACCGCGCAATTGTTAGTTAAAGCGACGCAGTGCCGAATTGCAAAAAGTGCTCTGGTCAGGAAGGAGGTAAAATCTTCCGGAGCTGATGTGGTTAATGACATAGCAGTAGTTTTGTACCATGCTAGCCATCATTAATGCAGAAAGTTTGGAGTTTAGGCGATAACCTTTATTGACTAACTGCAGATATTTAAGATACAAGCTTTTTGGTATCCCTTGCATTCTTTATTCATGCTGTATACAATTGTATCAAGCCTGATAATAGGAAGTAAATGGTCATCTTTAATAACCAAATTAGCCATACAGAGTTATCGCCTGAACTCCAAACTTTCTGCAATAACATATGAAGGATACTTTATGATTAGCGCTAGGTTCACACTTGTGCAGCTCTGCAAGCCGCATTTTGCGAGGGCATGACAACTCCTTCATTTGAATGGGCTGCTGTGCCCCCTGGAAATGCAGGAAATGGACCATTTTTTAAATGCTGTCCGCACAGAAACCGCAAGTGCAGTTCCCAGCAGTGCAGGAAGCTGCACTGTGTTTTCCAGTGCGGGGGGGGGGGTGTGCCATTAGGAATATTGGTATCCCCACGCATCTCTCTCTGTGAGTGGTTGCGGCTGTGTGAACAGGTGCGGTCCCGCAGCGTCAATCACACGTACAGGTGTGAACCTAGCCTAAGTGCAGGCCCAGGAATTATGTCAGCTGTTTAAACTGAGGGAAATACTGAAAAACATGACCTGCTAAAGAACTTAAAAGCGGAGTTCCACCCAAAAGTGGAACTTCTGCTTGTTATACGCCTTCCCCCTCCGGTGCCACAATTGGCCCCTTTCGGGGGGGAGGGGGGACAGGATACCTGTCTTTCACAGGTATCCTGTTCCCACTTCCGGGAGCCTCAGCCTCAGGTATTTGCATCATCGCTGGGGCTCCCGCCTCCTTCTCCCGCCGCCGGGCCAGTAGGAGAGAGGAGCGGAGCCTCGCGCATGCACAGTAGGGTAGCCGTAAGGCTACACTGCCGGGTTCCCTTACTCACACTGGAGGCGGCATGCACCTGACAGCTGATGGACGGTGCTGACATCGCTGGACTCCAGGACAGGTAAGTGTCCGATTATTAAAAGTCAGCAGCTGCAGTATGTGTAGCTGCTGGCTTTTAATTTTTGCAGCGGTGGGCGGACCCCCGCTTTAATTGAGGTCTTTGAGAAAGAGTTTATGTTACACATAAAAATGGTCGCAAGGCTGGAAAGCTTTCAAATGTTTTAAACTTTTGCCACTTTTTGAAATATAATAAAGAGAGTTGTATTCTGTGCATGCCCTTGAAGAAGTAACATCTTTGGATTACACTGAAGGCAAGGGTTGGGGCAGGTAAGCACAGACACCTATGATGCATTCTGCAGAGTGACAAAGCAGAGGGCACTCCCTGGGGAATCTCTCTGAGAACTAGTCTGTGTCTTCCGCCACAGAAACCATGAAGATTGCCTATTGCGTATCCTCCACTGAAATCATAGTCATGTGACCAAAGATGTAATAAATTCAAACATGGATTACATTTTTACAGTTTTAACATGTAACAAGCCACTGTACCATCTACCGACTCTTCTGGGAAGGCTGTCCACAAGGTTTAGGAGTGTGTCTATGGGAATGTTTGACCATTCTTCCAGAAGCGCATTTGTGAGGTCAGGGGCTCATGTGGAAGAGAAGGCTTTTCTCGCAGTCTCCGCTCTAACTCATCCCAAAGGTGTTCTATCAGGTTGAGGTCAGGACTCTGTGCAGGCCAGTCAAGTTCCTCCATCCCAAACTCGCTCATCCATGTCTTTATGGACCTTGCTTTGTGCACTGGTGCAAATCATTTGGTGGAGGGGGGATTATGGTGTGGGGTTGTTCTTCAGGGGTTGGGCTTGGCCACTTCATTCCAGTGAAGGGAACTCTTAAGGTGTCAACATACCAAGACATTTTGGACAATTTCATGCCCCTACTTTGTGGAAACAGTTTGGGGATGGCCCCTTCCTGTTCCAAGATGACTGCACACCAGTGCATAAAGCAAGGTCCATAAAGAAATGGATAAGCGAGTTTGGGGTGGGGGAACTTGACTGGCCTGCACAAAGTCCTGAACACAACCCGATAGAACACCTTTGGGATGATTTAGGAGCAGAGACTGCGAGCCAGGCCTTCTCGTCCAACATCAGTTCCTGACCTCACAAATGCTCTTCTGGAAGAATGGTCAAATATTCCCATAGACACACTCCTAAACCTTGTGGACAGCCTTCCCAGAAGAGTTGAAGCTGTTATAGCTACAAAGGGTGAGCCAACCCAATATTGAACCCTACAGACTAAGACTGGGATGACATTAAAATTCATGTGCATGTAAAGGCAGGCGTCCCAATACTTTTGGCAATATAGTGTATGTGATCTGGCACCACCTATACAAAACATGTCCTCAAGAATGCCTATGTTTTACCTGAAGTCACTGAGGAAGCGCTGCAGGTCATGAGAATCTCCCAGCTTCACTTTTCGCTTGTCAGCCCTTTTGCCAAGACTGTTCCAAGCTTGGTTGAGCTCGGTGCACTTCTCCTGGATGTCCTCAGCAGATTCTGGATGTGATTGGATTAGCCGCTCTGCGGTCTCTCCCAGGGAATTTACCTGCAAATAGAAGTAGGTAAGTGGTGATCTGACAAATACCTAGCAATCGGCCACTAGCCAGCCTCTCGCTCATGAGAAGGCGCACTGCGCTTTGTGAATGGCCCGGCGGCGAGGGAAGGAGGAGGGGGGCCAAACTTCCAGGGGACCTTGCCGCATCGAGATCACCCAGAAGTGGGTACCAGTCAAAACCAGTTACCCATTCCCCCCTCAAGGTGCCAAATGTGGCACCAGAGGGGGGGGGAAGCAGATAAGCGGAGCTTTGCTTTAAAATGGAGCTCCATGCTCCCCCCACCAAAGTCAGCAGCTACAAATACTGTAGCTGCTGACTTTTAATATAAGGACACTTACCTGTCCAGGGATCCAGCCTTGTCCTCACCAAAGCCGATTCTTAAATTGGCTCCGGTGCAGGTGCCGGCATCTAAAAGTAAGGGAAACAGGAAGTGAAGCTTTGCAGCTTCACAGCCAGTTTCGGCGAGCTGCGCTTAGTGAATGGTCCCGTAGTCTTCTAGGACCGGTGATGTGTCCCAGAAGACTGCGGGGGAAGAAAGGGGGGCCGTACTTCTGTCTCAAATCGCAGAGGCAAACAAGCGGCTCAAAAATATTAAACCGGAGCCAAAACAGGACATAGCAAAGATCTGCTTTGCACAATTCTAAAAGGAAAACAAAAAGCCTTGGAATGTGGTTGCTATATGTGATTGGCATGAGTCCTGAAGTGGCAGAACACCTCACCTTATCTCCTAGAGCAGCAAGGTCTCGCTCAAATCCTTCGTGCTTTCGCTGCAGCGCCTGAACGCTGGCCAGATCGTGTCCATAGCTGTCAGTGTTCAGAGCCTGGTTCTTCTCCTCAATCCATTCTTTGGTCTCGTCTGCATCTCTGCACAGAGAAGGGAGAGAAGATATTAAACAGAAAGCGTCATCTCAGGCACTTTCAGTCCTAGGCCTCGTTCACATGAGCAGTTTTCTTTACGGGTCTGAAAAAGGATCCACGCTGGATCGCTTTTCAGAGCCGGTTGCTAGGCAAGATCAACCACCAGTTTTTACCACTTCTCTGCAGCCCACATGAACAAGGCAGGGGGAAACTATGAGGGCGTGACATAGACGGGTAAAAAAGGAAGCTAGTGTGGAGTGTTTCTAGTAGATCAGAGATTGGAAACTTGCTGTGACACTGGGGGGGGGGGGGGGGGGGGGGGGGGGCTGGGGGGGCAAAGAAAATAATCTAAGGTCATGTTAGAAGGAGGCTCCAATCAAAAGGAAAAAAATAAATAAGTTATCCAAGAATGGCTACCTCCTAGGACACAAAGCTAAAAAAAAAAAAAAAAAAAAAAAAAAAAAAAAAAAGATTGGAGAGTATCCTGCTCTGCTTAGTATCATTCTAGGGGCAAGGGCAGTACCCCAGTTTTCTGCTGTGTCCCCCGAGAAATGCTTGGAGAGGTCAATTCCTCTGAAGACAATGAAAGCCAGACCCCACATCTGGCACTCCCACCTAACAGACAAGCGTCACAGGAAGCAGGGGCGTATCAACTGCTAGGCAAGCAAGGCCCCCTCTGCCTGCCACTTTACCCCGCTGCACTGACCCCCCCCCCCCCCCCCCCCACTTTGGGAGCTGCAGGGCAGTAACAGAGGGATCTGTTTGGCCAAATACCATAAACCCCCCCTCCTTTGCCCCCCACCTTCCTGATCGTCCCTGGGAGATCGCTGGATGGAGTGTGTGTGTGTTTGTGGGGGGGTTTTACCAGCCCCCTGCCTTTTCTGAAAGAATACAGACAGCAATCACAATGCTGATCACTTCTGTATTCATTAATCACTGACATAGTAAAGT